>NC_142794.1:1023789-1073050 GCF_049724085.1 Artemia sp. Qi Xiang Cuo | reverse complement strand
TATTTCTAACCTCAGAGCCACCATATTTAAGAAACTCATTTACTACCCTATCAGCACCTGGAGCCTTATTATTCTTTAATCCTTTTAGTACTGTTGCTAATTCCTCCTCACAAAACAAATCTTCCTTCACATCCAAGGTATCACAAACTTTTTCATTTTCCTCTATATTTTTTCCTGCAACTCTATCTCGGTTAAGCAAGTTCTCAAAATGTTCGGCCCATCTCGCTTTAGCTTTTTCCTTATCGCTAATTGCCACCCCATTCCTATCTTTAACTGGGACAAGTCCGGATTGTCTTCTCTTAGTTCATAATCAATAGAATAATCATTATTCCATTTTGAGTCATACACAACTTTTACTGGCGTGTCATCGACAGGCTCAATATACTTTTTGTCTTCGGTATTATTTGGTTCATTGACTGTTTGATCAATGGCAGTAACGTTTGCTGGTTCTTTGTTTTTCATCAATTCATCTTTATATTCCATAGTGATATTTTCTACCATTGCTCTTTTTATTTTTCTGGCAATTTCACTGTCTATTATCACACTATTTCTACACAGGTAACAGTTTCGGCACGTAGACAAGATATGGTTTATGATATTAGTAGAAGAGTAGGCCTTTCTTTTTTTGATCTTCCGTTGAATGCTAATACATGAAAGCTGACGATATGATGTATCAGGAGTTGTCCTCTATCATCAACGATATGTTGGCATTCTCTTTGAGTGCAATCATCTCTGGAGATCTCAATCTCGCATATCCACCAACATAAGAGTTGAATTTTTTCGGTACTCCAAAGAAATCTAATTCCTTACTGTCATGACAATGCATGCATACATTTACAATAGTGCTACCACTTGTACTTGTTCCATAGTTTAAATACTTCTCCTTGTCGGCATTCAATGCTACAATAACATTGTCATGTCAACACACTTTATTAAAGTACTCCATCTTCACTTTTTTAAAGCTATGACATGTGTTTATCGTTCCACAGTGTAAAAAATACTGATTTAATACATGCAATAGACTAGGTATTATCAATAGCCGGCCATAGAGTACCAGTGGAAAATCCACATCGGGTCTTTGAGCAAGCATAGAGTACAATTGTTATAGCCATAAGCATATTTCACGTCATTTTAAGATACGTAAAAAAAAAGTTGAATAATTTTGAAGCTTAAAAAAATAGTTTGTTTTTTATGAAAAAAATACTGAATTAGAACCATCAGTCCTCATCATTAGGAGTATAGGTATGCACAAGAATATATTTTTTTTCAGATTTTGTGTGGTTTCGCAAGAAAATAGCTCGTCTTTAACAAACTTAGCCATAGCTAATTGAAACTTTCTATAAATATCTTCATTTTTAGTTCAATTTCGTAGCCAATAAAGAAACATTTACCATTTTTTCTGATGTCGTGCGTTTTTACAAGAAAACAGCTTATTGTTAGCAAACATATCCATAGGAAGTTAAAAATGTCTATAGATATCTTCGATTATAGTTCGATTTCGTAGCTAATAAAGAAACATTTAACATTTTTTCTGATTTTGTGTGGTTTCGCAAGAAAATAATTCGTCATTAAAAAATTTTAGCCATCTGCGATTAGTTCAGAAAGAAGAAATAGTCTGTTTATCCTGAAGCATTTCAAATCAGATGTTTACTGGGGTATTAAATAAGTACCATTTTTACACACCCTTCAAAACTTAATTCCCCCTCCTCGCTTTATTTTATTTAAATATTTGCCCCCACACTTCATATAGAGTAGTCAAAATAGAGCTTAGCCAATTATAAATTTAATTATTTTTTAATGTTATTAATTACAATGAAAAAAAAATTGAATATCTAAAAAGCCCCGATAAATATTCGCTAGTTTGCTGTGGCATAGACAACGCAATGTTTTGACTAATAGCAATAAAGTAACATAAAAAAATATTTGTGAAGGAACTGCGATTAGTTCAGAAAGAAGCAAAAGTCTATATATCCTGATGCATTTCAAGTCAGATGTCTACCGTGTTATTAAATAAGTATCATTTTTTCTCCCCCCTCAAAACTTAATATCCCCTCTGAGCATTATTTTAATTAAATACAAGCCCCATTCGGACTTGTTCATTGTCTTGGGTAATTTACGATTTCTCATAGGCCACTGGCCTAATTTGGCTTTGTGTGTGCCCCATTATTTTTTTTTTGGGTTCCATTGTAACTGAATCCCCGTTGAACTGAACCCCAAGCAACTGAACCCTCGTACATCTTGCCCTCGTTCAACTGAGCCCTCTTTAACTGAACCCTCATGCAACTCACCCCCCCGTGCAACTCCACCCCTTTTAACTAAACCCCGTATAACTGAACCATCGTGCAAGTGAACCTCCGTGCAAATGAACTCCCCGTATAACCGAACCCCCGTACAACTGAACCTTCTATGCAAATGAACCTCTGTATAATCGAACCCTCGTATAACCGAACCCCCATACAACTGAACCCCCTAAGCTATCTGATAAATGGAGCTTACCATAGAAGTTACAGCTAGCTGGCTACAAAGTGTTCGTGGGGCATAGTGAATCACGCTTTCTCTCCTCAAATTCATGTCAGTGCTGCCAGTCTCATGATTGAGCTTTGGTCATTCTTGGCTTGACGCCTGAATATAAAAAAATCAATGTAAATAAAAATGAATTTTTAATTATTCACTAGATATTTAAATACGATGTATAAAAAAGAAATACAATTTCAACTGTTAGCTACATTTGAAATTCATTCAGAATATTAATGGTGGGCACCCCTTCCTCCAACTCCTCCTCTTTTTTCTTCAATAATTACCCCTTTAGTAAATACACATGCATACATACAATGATCGTCTCAATTATATATGGCACGGGAGATAATTGCTATCTGTTGATTTAAAATAAAAATTGTTGGGAACGCTATTTCACCGAGATATCTTTGTACCTGGCCATCTGCTTAGAAGCTAGCGAAAAATATACGATCTGAAGCATTTCAAGTCGGATGTTTACTGGATATTAAATAAGTACCATTTTTATACATCCTTCAAAACTGAATTCCCCCCGTTCCTAGCTTTATTTTTAACCCCGATTATTAAGTTCAGTTAAGCTATGAATGTACATAGCCATAAAAGTGCAGTTTTTTTTTGACGCATCAGTCAAACACCCTCCCCCGACAATGCCACAAGAATGAGCCACAAAAACATAAAAATATTTAGAGCTGAATAGCCTATAACTGTATTGGAATGCCTTAACATACATTTTTAGATAAGATAAGTGAAAAAAAAATACAATTTCAACTATTGATTTATTCATAATATTAATAGGGGGCGCTCCTTCCCTCAACTCCTCCTCAGAATATTAATGGTGGG
The DNA here is from genome assembly GCF_049724085.1 of Artemia sp. Qi Xiang Cuo. Classification (NCBI taxonomy): domain Eukaryota; kingdom Metazoa; phylum Arthropoda; class Branchiopoda; order Anostraca; family Artemiidae; genus Artemia; species Artemia sp. Qi Xiang Cuo. The sequence goes on along the minus strand of NC_142794.1, from coordinate 1,069,696 downwards.
CACCCATTCCTCCAACTCCTCTTTTTTTCTTCAATAATTACCCCTTTATTAAATACACATGCGTACATACAATGATCGTCTCAATTATATATGGCACGGAAGATAATTGCTATCTTTTGAGTTAAAAATCGAAATTGTTGGGAACGCTCTTTCACCGAGATATCTTTGTACATGGCCATCGGCTTTGAAGCTAGCAAAAAATATACGATCTGAAGCATTTCAAGTCGGATGTTTACTGGATATTAAATAAGTACCATTTCTACACATCCTTCAAAACTGAATTCCCCCTCCTAGCTTTATTTTTAACCCTGATTATTAAGTTCAGTTAAGCTGTGAATGTACATAGCCACAAAAGTCCAGTTTTTAACGCATCAGTCAAACACCCTCCCCCGGCAATGCCACAAGAATGATCCACAAACACATAAAAATATTTAGAGCTGAATAGCCTATAACTGTATTGGAATGCCTTAACATACATTTTTAGATAAGATAAGTGAAAAAAAAATACAATTTCAACTATTGATTTATTCATAATATTAATAGGGGCCGCTCCTTCCCTCAACTCCTCCTCTTTTTTTTTCTCTACAACAATTACCCCCTTTAGTAAATATACACGCGTACATACAATGATCGTCTCATTAAGTTTGTTCAATTAACAGCACGGTGAAATGTAATCTCACAAGAAAACAGCGTTCTAATCAAAACAGCTGTTATGAACATGTGAATCTTATGTTATAGCTCGCATGTTTTCAGAAAGTTCACCTTTCTGTTTGAAGCTCAAAATGAAAGATAGTTCTGTGTGAAACTAATAATGCTAGATAGTAAATAAAAAAGTTTATATTAGTTGAAGAAGAAAGTAAGTTTACTTATAAATATAATTCTTTTATTATTCATTCGAACGAACAAATTGATTCTCATAGTTTTGTTAGAACTTATATTAATGAAATGAGATAGAATGAACTACTCACTCAATATATAAAGCAAAAAAAAAGCATGATTATAACCAAATGTAAACAGGTATTTCTAGAATGAGACCATTCTTTGATTACGCAATTTGACAGTTTCTAGTTTTTGGTTAAGAAAAAAAATGTTTTGATGAAAGTGCATCAAAAACCACTCTGCTTGCGTTATATAATCTCAATTCTGCTTTCAAAACGTGTTTTTTCACTTTATAGGTATATAATATAAAAGTTTTGGTAGCCTTTTGCAATGTGAACGTCAAACTACACACAAACTACACTTCCGGTTTTGTAAATTTTTCTAGCGAGCTCCTCCTTGGAAAGCGTGACACAGCGATTAGTAACCGATACAATATACCCGACCCGTAAGCGGTTGTTCAGAAAAGAGTAGAAAGGTTATATACGAGCTTAACGGGAAATGAACTTAATGATGCTCTGCAATATTAGTGTTTATTTATTGTTCTGTACTGGACAGTACATACAAGACAGATTTGAGTATTTCTTATTAGTTATTGCTCTTTTTTTCCATTTATTACTCCATTAGAGACGTTTTGTCTGGATTTATCGGGAAAAAAATTCAATAATATTACACGGTATCGGGCCATAATTAAATAATAGGACAAAATAAGGACTCATTTTAGAAATTTTGGACATAAATCGGAGACATTTTTCAAAATTATGACATAAAACAAAATACTTTCATACAAAGAATGTCACTCATCACCAATTGGGTGCTAAGACTTTAATCTACGTATTTTTATGTTCTATGTTGAATTTTCCGGGGTTGCTTGCTCTTTTCTTAAGCAAACTTACTGCAAATGCCTTAAAAATTCTTCATCTATAAATGACTTTATTCACCCTGATTTTACTCGCCAACGTCAATATAACAAACAAGTTTGCGCCATGTTCGTATACCCAAACTTCCAGCTTCCGAGAGTCAGACATAAACCTCGACCTACACGTAATAGGTATTATGACTTATCAGTTGAAAATGAGAAGAAACAAATTGAAAACTTTGGATTCTTGATGGTCTGGGATTAAAACAAAAGCCAAAATATTAAACAGTTCGTGGTAGACAACTGCAATTAAAGAGTAACCCGGCTCATTAGGAAAAGAAACTCCAGAAAACTAAATTTTGATACTAATAGATAGGCTATATCAAAAGAATTGACTTATTATGCTGATTCCAAACATAAAAGTGTCATTAAGTTTAGTTATATCCATTAAGGGATACAAGACTAAGAAAATTTGCATGATTTTCATAAAAGGGTTAAAACAGCTCCTAAAAGTCATGGAATTATAAACAAAATTACAATATCAGATTCAGCGTATGAAAAAAAAACAATTGTAGAGGTTTCAAGCTTCTGTCTGAAAAAACGTGGAATTTTGTATTTTTTGCCAAGAGAAAGATGACGGTTCATTCAAAGGGGAATTAAAAGTTCTAGTGCCCTTTGTAAGTGACCAAAAATATTGGATGGCAGCTGAGTCTCCGTCCATGCCCTTTTTTCTCAAAATCGTCCGATCAAAACTTTTGGAATAAAAATGCTAATGACTTTTCTACGGGGAAGGGGGCCATGGAGGGAGGGCCATGGGTCAGCTCGCACAATTTTCAAATTAATGTATCGTTAATATATTTGGGGGGGAGGGGAAGGAAAGGTCCATGGCCTGTCAGCTCGCATGATTTTCAAAATAAAATATAGTTAATAAGTTTTTTCGTTTTTTTTTTGGGGGGGGGGGGTGTCGGGCCAAGGAAGGAGAACCAGGAATCAGCTATCATAATTTTGTCATCAAATATCGTTAATAGGTAGTTGGTTTCTTTTCTTTCTTTTTCGTGGTGGGGGGGGGTTAATCCGTGAAGGAAGGACCAGGGGTCAGCTTCTATTGTTATTAAAATAGAATATAGTAAAAAAACAGTATTTCAGGTGGGCCATAGAGAGAAGGCTAGGGGTCAGCTCCTGTGATTTTTAGAATATTGTTTTAAGGATATCGTTAATAAGCTGTTTTTAGGGGGGGGGTAAGGTAATGGAGGGAGAGCCAGGAGTCAGGCCTCATAAATTTTGGAAAAATATGTCATTAATAAGTCTTTTTTGGGAAGGGGTATGCAGTGAGGGCCAGGGGTTAGTTCCCATGATATTTGGAATTAAATATCTTTTGATATGGGTAGGCTATACAAAAAGAATTAACTTATTATACTGGTTCCAAATTTAAAAGTGTCATTAAGTTTAGTTATACTCATCAAAGGCTACGAGCCTGAGAAGATTTGCCTGGTGTTCAAAAAAGGTATAAAATAACCCCTAAAAGTCATAGAACGTTAATGAAAATTACACTATCAGATTCAGCATGTAAAAAACACCTACTGTAGAGGTTTCAAGCTTCTATCTAAAAAATGTGGAATTTAATATTTTTGTCAAAAGGAAGAGTAGTAAGCTAGTATGCACCGCGACGCCTACACGAATAAACAGTGTAGTTTGACGTGCATATTGCAAAAAGCGACCAATCCTTTTATATTATATACCTATAAATTGAACAAACACGTTTTGAGAGTATAATTGAGATTATATAACGCAAGCAGACTGGTTTTTGAGGCACTTTCATCATAACATTTTTTTTTTTTAACCAAAAACTAGAAACTGTCAAATTGCGAAATCAAAGAATGGTCTCATTCTAGAAATACCGGTTTACAGTTGGTTATAATCATGCTTTTAATTTTTTTTTGCTATATATATTAAGTGAATAGTTCATTCTGTGTCAGTTGATTAATAGAAGTTCTAATAAACCTATGAGAATCAATTCGCTCGTTCTAATGGACAATAAAAGAATTATATTGGTTAGTAAATATACTTTATTCGTCGACTAATATAACCTTTTTTATTTCCTATCTAGCATTATGAGTTTCACACAGAATTATCTATCATTTTGAGTTTCTAACAGAAAGGTGAACTTTCTGTAAATATGCAAGCTATGATAAAATTCACATGTTCATAACGGCTGTTTTGATTATAACGTTGCTTTCTTGTGAGATTACATTTCACCGCGCTGTTAATTGAACAAACTGAATGATACTATCATTGTATGTACGCTTGTATATCTATTAAAGGGTATACTTTTTGTAGAGAAAAAAGAGGAGGAGTTGAGGGACGGGGCGCCCCCTGTTAATATTCTGAATAAAATAATAGTTGAAATTGTATTTTTTTTTCATGTATCTTATTTAAAAATGTATGTTATGGCATTCCACTACACTTATAGGCTATTCGGCTCTAAATGTTTCTATGTATTTGTGGCTCATTGTTGTGGCCTTGTTGGGGGAGGGTGTGTGACTGATGCGTCAAAAACTGCACTTTTATGGCTATGTACATTCATAGCTTAACCGAACTTAATAATCGGGGTTAAAAATAATGCTAGGAGGAGGAATTCAGTTTTGAAGGATGTGTAGAAATGGTATTTATTTAATATCCAGTAAACATCTGACTTGAAATACTTCTTTAAAAATCACTACCTGGAACATGAATGGTTCACTGATTAATAAAAGACCTCTTCTGTGTCAGCTCATGGCTAAATGTGATGTGCTAGGCTTACAGGAACATATCCTATCGAAAGAAAGACCGGCTGCAACTTGATGATTTGGTTAAGGTTGTCCGTGTTCCTGCATTATTTAGTAGGAGACTAAGACCGTCCAGTGACTTTGCTCTACTTGTTCGTGCCGAACTTCTGCCCATACCAATTTCGTCTTCTGATTTCTTTTTGTCAGTTCAGCTGCTAGACGTTGCTATTTTTTCTACATACAAGCCAACTGATTACCGTGACTTTAATTCACAGTAAAAGTTCAGCATAGCGTTCAGTAAACTTGCAAATGCTGTGGCAGAATTGCAGAAACAAGGCCTTGCTGCTATTGTTGCAGGGGATATGAATTATAAACTTAGTGATACTAAGAGCTCTTGGACAGAGATCCTTCCTTGTTCTTATCCCCAACTCAGTGTAATGAACAACGATCTGGCCTTTAGGTATGTACATAATAGTGGGTCTACATCCAGCCTTGACTTTTTCCTCTCAACAAAATAGATTGCAATTTACCTCTCTTCCCGTGTTAACAATGCAATTAGTGTTTCTCACCACTTATATGCGTCGAATACGTTCCGCGTTGGCTCGAGTAATCCTTGAGTTCCACTCGAGAATAATAACTGCTAGGTAATGGAACAAGAGTGGGAAAAAATTGATATCCTACCTTCCATTCAGTGTGTGATAATATATTGTCTAAAATAAAAGTGCCTTACCCCCTATTGCAGCCTAGCTCAACCTTAAGTCAGGCTGTCAAGCAGTTTTTGCTGACTACCTATTGCTCTGAAATCGTGCACGCGTTGAGAGTGGTAGAAATGGCGACTTTGACTACGAGAAAAGTGTGCATCGGATCTGAAATACCAAAATGGAATGAAAAACCTAAGCTTCATGAAGCCTGTAGTCAATCACGGTTTTGGTTTCTGTTGTGGTGTGACAACAGTAGGCCTAAAGTGGGCAGAGTTAATGAAATTAGATTGTATACGAAACACAAATTTGCTAAATGTTTAGCTCAGCATCGTGCTTGTATAATAAAAGAAAACGGTACTCGTATCGAAATCAAACCCTCCCTGGTCTTAAAATTTGTAAAAAAAAAATAAGTGACAAGCGTTCTGACCCAACCCATACAAACCCCTCAGATATTTTAGCCAAACAGACACAGATATTATCATATCCCTTTAAACATTTATTTTTCACTTTATTGATGGCATCACAAACATTGGAGACGGATACTACAAAACCTGTACTTACAGCAGGCTCAGAGAGCCTTTTGTCGTGTTCCTTTTCGAAAGCCTGTTCAAGCTGAGAATCAGGTGCAGAAAATTTGGAAGTGTAGCAGTCAGGCCACTCGTCCTACGAGGGGATTGTATGGGTAGGGTCGGAATGCTTGTCACTTCTTTTTTTTTTACAAATTTTCAAACCAGGGAGGGTTTGATTTCGATACGAGTACCGTTTTCTTTTATAATACAAGCACGATGCTGAGCTAAACATTTAGCAAATTTGTGTTTCGTATACAATCTAATTTCATTAACTCTGCCCACTTTAGGCCTACTGTTGTCACACCACAGCAGAAACCAAAACTGTGATTGACTACAGGCTTCATGAAGCTTAGGTTTTTCATTCCATTTTGGTATTTCAGATCCGATGCACACTTTTCTCGTAGTCAAAGTCGCCATTTTTACCACTCTCAACGCTTGCACGATCTCAGAGCAATAGGTAGTCAGCAACAACTTCTTGACAGCCTGACTAAAGGTTGAGCTAGGCTACAATAGGGGGTAAGACACTTTTATTTTAGACAATATATTATCACACACTGAATGGAAGGTAGGATATCAATTTTTTCCCACTCTTGTTCACGGTCACGGTAATCAGTTAAAAAAGTCACGTGACTTTAATCAAATTAAAGCCACAGAGCTCTGTGACTTTAATTTAGACAAGTAGAGCAAAATCACTGGACGGTCTTAGTCTCCTACTAAATAATGCAGGAACACAGAAACCCTTAACCAAATCCTCGTGTTGCAGCCGGTCTTTCTTTCGATAAAATATGTACCTGTAAGCATAGCACATCACGTTCAGCCATGAGCTGACACAGAAGAGGTCTTTTATTAATCAGTGAACCATTCATGTTCCAGGTAGTGATTTTTAAAGAGCGACTCATTTTAATAGCTTCTGGGCTACAGGGCAATTATAAATGTAACACGGGTGGTCAGTCTTACCACAGAGTGCATACTCCAGAGGCAGCTGGCAGGGAGTGTCCCTAGAGTTTTTATGCGGACCAGCACACTATGAGCATTTCTCTGAATTGACACAGTTAGCAGCAGTGCAGCCAAATGCCTGAAATTTGTAACATTGAGGGGGCAGGAACTTGTATTCTGACACTGGTAGCCGCTTGTAGCCAATCTTAGATGGACTTTCTATTGCTTTTAGTAGGTATTCTTTACTTTCAAATTTCAGGCGGAAAGATCTGGACAACCGTATTTGAGACACTTCATGCAGTTTTGTAGACAACTCTGAATGTCAGCTGTCGACGTTCCGGGGAGAGTACGCCGGATAATGCCAAAATATGCACTTGATTTCACTGTGGCATCTGCACTTTGGTTAGTGTTAGCTATAGTTTCAGCAAGTATAGTTGCGTCATCGTTATCAGACATGACAACACGCCATTCATCCTTCCCAGGCTTTTAAGTGATAATACTGGAACTAGAACTGCCGGCTATAGAATCCAGAAAGTCTTTCCGGGCAGTGGGATTGTCAAAGTTTTTTGGATGATTCTTGACGACCACAACATAAGTAAGCTTTTCATGTACTATCATAGATACAGAAGACTGAGGGACAGTCTTGACACTTATTTTGTTGGGCAAAACTTTTAAATTCCATATAGAATTCGTTTAACTTGCGAGTAAGTGTTGTGGTAATTTCCGCCAGAACCACCGGCATTTGATCTAATATGTTCAAATATGACATTCTTGTATCAATCCTGTATATCAATATTGATATCATTTCTTCAAATATGACAAATCTGGGCAGAGTCACCTTTTTCTCGTCACACATATTGAATGTTCGCACAATATGTTGGACACTGTCACTAAATTTCTGTCGTTCAATAGGTTGCGTTGGCATTGCAACGGCCCAAAACGCTTTCTTAACCTAAACGATTTCTTCGCCTTATAGAAATCCCAATAGATTTTCGTAATCAAGTCTATTGCACATCCAACTTTTCTTGCTTGCAAAATAAATTCAGCACAGGATTCAATGCAAGTTTCTCGCTTGCCATTTCGTTACGGAGTGATTCCGGAGAGAGCCAAGTCCGTGGGTTGGGCCAGTTTTAAATTGTCATTGAGAAGGTATCCAAAGGCAACGGTCGTTATTTAACTTAAAGTGTACACGACAAGAGATAAATCGATAACATCCTAGAGAGCAGGGGAAACGACGATTCCCGTTCACCTAACCCCCGCAATTTAAGGAGATCCCTCCCACTGGTTAAACCGGCTCTTGCGACAGGCAACCGTCCCTCGTCTGGCCGCTTAGTAGAAAAATCACCCTCTTTTTTTTGGCTTTTTCGTCCCAAATTTGGGCACACCGGAAAATATAGCACTGACGATGTTTTAACGGCAAAACTTCGTAGATAGCCAATTATTGACAGTGACGCAAAGATAATTCAAATCCTGTGAGAATTTAAGATTACAAGTCTATTTACGGGAAAAGGGGAGACAATTCACTGGTAAAACACATTTGAAAAGACACTTTAAGTGTTGATTAATCACTTGTAATAAACAGAAGCTAGGAATAATGTCTTTGTCTCACAATATAGTCAATAATCCATACTGTTGTTTTCACTGTAACACATGTATTTGTTATTCTGTTCAACATTTGAATGTTGAACAAATGTGTCCTTTGGACATAAAATATATCCAGTTGGCAACCCTGTATCTGGTGTGCCGATTGGCGATTGTATTTCTTCCTTGGTTTACCCATAACAGCGCTATAATAAGTTTATAATAGTGTTCGCTATTTTTGGGCTTATGGTTCTACTGAAAACCAGGCAACCGTGGATAAATGAAGACTTTTGTCAATTTATGTTGATTCACCAAAAGAGGGATATCGACTTTAGGCATATTCAACAATTTAATAATTGTTTTTCTTAGTGAATATATTGTAAAATTGTTAGAATCTTGAGTCTTCTATGTGCAGACTTTATTAGTATGGCTATATATAACATAAAAAGTCTAATATCATATTTATTGTAATTATATCTCAATTTTTTTTACTATATTATATTTTGCTTTACAGTGCACAATGTCTTTTAGAAAATGATTTTAAAAATTTGTTGGTAAAATATCAAATGAGTAGTGTTTTTGTAAATTTAATGCTTTAAAACTGAAGCAAATGAAAAGTTACTGATCATATCTTTTATATTAGCCAATGGAATTGGGAAAACCGTCAAAATTAAAACATTTGCTTATTAACTAGAGTGTGTGTACTAATACGGCTGTATCAAGGGAGGGGGATAGAGGGAGCAAGAGCCCCAGGTGTCACTCCTGGGGGCAGCAGAACAAGCTATTGAGTAAAATTATAAATATAATTCCCAAAAAAAGAATTAATTTAACATTATCTAAATTGTACCTAAATATTTTGTCATCCATAATTACACTTAAACAGCCTCTGGCCTTTACCTCCTTGTTGGGTCTTGGTCCCAATCATTTATTGGATTCATGTCTTTTTCATAATTAATTAACACGACCAAAGGCTTTTTGAAGATTGATGGAAAATAAACTTTGCCAACTATTTGGCTTTTTCACTATTTTTCCCAATGCTGTCCACAAAATTGAGAAGATAATGGGAAATAGAAATAGATCTATTATTCTTAAACTAAATGTAGGAATTTGTTTTGAAGAGTACTGCAAGGAACCCTTGTTATAGTTTTGAGAATATGTTAGTAAATGCGATAATCAAAATAAGACTTTGGTTTCAAATATGCATCTTGTGAGCATTCGCTCTCCACTTAGTTTGCACAATGCATTTGGCAACTCAGGCCTTTTTTTTAAATTGTTTACTTTTGTTTATAGTTTACAACATTGCCCATCGTTCTAGGACAACAAATTTTTGTTTCATGAATTTAGCTTGAATAATTTAGCCATTTATTTGAGAAAATCATAGGGAGACAGGGGAAATGAATTGCCAAGGAATCGACTTAGAATTATTCACAATGTTCATCAAATAAAGAGAATTCTTGAGTAGCTATTATGGCAGGATCAATAATGAATTCATTGAACTGAAGACCTAGTTTCGCATACTCAGATTGTCAGCATGCGTTCCAAAAATCTCGCTAATGCACTGAATAGTCCGGCTCAGATTCAGAATGTCGTCTTCACACTGAACAATAAAGAAACCAATACGAAAACATTAAGAATGACCTTAGGACCCGTGCCCTCTCTGGTGTTTATCTTCACTAACAGCAGTATCATTTGTAAAATGTTCTACAATACTAGGTTGGTAATCGACCAAGGCCGTAGCCCGGGGGAATAGGAGGAATTCAGGGGGGATGGGCAAGAACGTATCTAGCGAGGGGTGGCTACAGGATTTGAATCCTCCCCTCAAAATTTTTGTCAGAATCGTAAAAATAAAAAAAAATGCATATCAACAAAATTTTGATGCGTTTTTTAAAGCTTCAGCTCTACTCCTTGCCAGTTACATTTTTAAAGGAAAAATCGTGCGTTTCGGATTCAGTTCAGGATTTTGATCTTCAGTAGTTTGGCACATAATTGTGTTTGCATATTGATTGTTGTACAAAACACATATCTTGTAAATTCGCAAGGCATTGCTTTTAAATAATTCATTGATTGATGATTTCATTCATGGAACCTCAATGGCAATTGTATCGTCGATTGGCTCAAAATTTTGATTCAAAAGATATGTAGGCAGAATATTACACATCTGGACTGAGAACTTCAAATTTACACTAGATATGGCTGAAAATCAAATGGTTGAAAAAGCAGTTGAAAAAACGTAGACGGCTAAAAAACAGTTGATAAAAGGCATATGGTTGAAAGAGCTGGAAATAAACAGCTGAAATTACATAATAAAAGTCATACAAGAATCAATTATCAATAATGTCTTGGAAGGATTAAGCTCTAATCCAAGAAGATTAATGCTGAAGCTTGTTCATGATTTAGGATTTTTGGTGATACTTATTAATAAAGATTTCATAGGTATGATAAAACTTGCTGGCAATGTAAGGTTTTGTAAACTGACAATATAACTTCAGCACCCCCCACCCTTTATCACAGAATCGGCTGCTCCCCACCCTTCATACCAGGATCCAAATAAATTAGGATACATTTTCCAACATAAGCTGAACCTGATCCTACCAACAGACTTATTAAAAACAATTATGCTTTGTTGACCTAACAACGAGTATGTGCTTAAAAAAGCTTTTAAATTCTATTGACATTTTGTCGTTGTTGGACCATAGAAAAAAAATGCTTCCTCGTAAATATTTCTTGCCAACATAGAAATTTTAAATTCAAGCGGTAAATTCAAAATCTAAGTTGAATCAATAATAATTATTTTATAAATGATGGCTTGTCTCTGTTTAGGAAAAGTAAGAAGCATTAGAAGCAATAAATTAACTGTATAATAGAGCCCCGTTTTCAGGCACCGGGTTTCAAGCAGGTTTGACACAAATCATTTTCAGATTCTCCGTGTTCAAAATAGTAAAAATTTAGTATTTTTATCTCAGGGTTCCATGCATGTCGGAAACGGGTTCTTCAAAATTAAACGCACTAGAATAGCATGGTTGAGTGTGGATCCTGAAAGACCCCTATTACAATTACTGAAAATAGTATTCTACACAACCCAAGTCCAACTCTGTTTTGTATTTGGGGTGGCCTGAAAACAGGGTTTAGCTGACAATAAGTTTGTTGTTGACAAACAGGGTTTAGCTGAGAATAAGAAGCAACATTAGAACTTAAAAACATTAGAACAGAAATTATAACGTATATGAAGGGGTTCTCCCCAAAGTCAATACCTCGCTCTTTACGCTAAAGTTTTTTTCTAGTGCTTTCAAAAGAGCTATCTATTCTAATTAAACGGCCTTTGTGATTCAGGCGTTTGTGAATTAAGTTTTTTTTTTACTTTTAACGTAAAGAGCGTTGTATTGACTTAGGGGAGAACCCCCTTATATACGTAATAACCAATACGTAATAAAAAAAAAATAAAAAAACAAGCGATACGACTCAATGGTAATCGAAACTTTTAAAAACGGAATTTTGATGTCAATAAATGTATCAAAAGAATGGGTTTATAATGCTCATTGTAAATATATAAATTTTTTTAAGTTTAGTATTACTCATCAAAAGCTAAGAGCCTGAGAAAATTTACCAGATTTTTTTAAAGAAGGGAGAAACATCCCCTGCAAGTGAATAAATTTTATTGAAAATCAAACCGTCAGATTCAGCGTATCAGAAAACCTATTCCATAGGTTTCAAGCTTATATCTGCGAAAATTTGCAACTCTGTATTTTTTGCCAGAAGAAAAATATACGAATATAGAAATTAGTTACGTAAGTTAATTTTAAACTACGTCACAATCAAATTTAGAAAGATCCATTTAGAAAAATAAAAGTAAAATTTTTATGCAAATTTTTTTACTTATTCAATGACGGTGAGCCAAAATAAAAGCTGCATTAACTAAAAAACGATCAGAAATTAAATAAAAAAAACAAGTTTTTTAAACTGAAAGTAAGGAGCGACATTAAAGCTTAAAACGAGCAGAAATTATTGCGTATATGAAAGGGGCTGTCCCCTCCTCAACGCCTCATTCTTTACGCTAAAGTTTGATTCTTTCTCACAACTCTATTTTTCAAAACAATAAAACTTTAGCGTAAAGAGCGAAGCGTTGAGGAGGGGACAGCCCCTTTCATATACAAAATAATTTCTGCTCGTTTTAAGTTTTAATGTCGCTCCTTAATTTCAGTTTAAAAAACCTATTTTTTTTATTTAATATCAAGAAGAAGCCGAGAGAACTTGAAGGGCTAGGGTTGACGCAAAAGTCACAAAAATAATAGCAATAGTGGTCATAAATTCAAATTACCTAGTTTTTTCTCTGAATACTTGGAAGATAACAAAAGTCTTGTTGCTATAATATATGATTTTCATCTCTACTATGTTGTAGGAGTTGAGCCAACTCATTTTTGTGAGGCAAATTATAATGTTCTAAATGATTAGGTTCTTTTTCTTAGAAAATAAAAAATTAATGAATAAAACCATTTAGGAGTTGGTTTTACTCTTTAAACGAATTAAATCAATATTAATTCATTTACATCAAAAATGACCACTCCAAATTAGTTTCCCAGAAACAATTGATCCTTTGGCCAGCTTAGAATAAACTTTATAGAACTACAATGATGAATATCCGATATATACCAGAATCGGACCAATTTCGTAATCTATAACATAAATTCAACTAGTTTTGGGATATAGGACTTAAGCCCAATAATAATATTGATATTAGTCGAGTATATGTAGAATAATTGGGTGAAAAAGAAATCGGATTACGGCACTTAATTATACACTAGATATTAATAATTACAATTTCAAAATTTCTCAAAATAATTGTCAGATAATGTAAAATATTTAACATAAGATAAAACCGCATTTTAATTTGGAGATGAATTAACAGTAGCAGTAAAAACTTGACTTAGGCTATTATTTGTCTATGAGGAAAAAGATTTAGTTACCATCGACACAAGTAGATATCCTATTACAATTCCCTACCATGTACTGTTTGAATTAACTCCTATACATTCTTCAAATTTAAATTCTGAAGGGCCAATTCAAATCAAACAGTTCGTGGTAACCACAGTATATAAATAATACACAGTATGATCGTTCCCTATCTCACCCATTAAGAACCCGGACCGAGGTGCGAGTGCTCCAGAGAACGTAGAAAAACACGCGATATTAGATCTTTTCAAAGGTAGACAAAGACAAGTCACATTTCTATTGAACGCGAGACTTGGCTTCAACGTTGGAACACTAAATTTTAAAGAAACTAATTTTAACTTAATTTATTCCAACCCATATATGAAAATCGGTAATTAGTAGTGCAATGTTATTATTAGTTGTTATTAGGAATTACAAGTAGGTTTCGAAGTCTCGAGTTGGTTTCAAAGGCATTTTGAGAAAGTTTCTGCCAAAATACGTATGCCAGAGTAATTGGACCGCTGATGGCAGATCAAATGAGAGGAGTTGTTTGTACGAGGCGATATAAATATATATATATATATATATATATATATATATATATATATATATATATATATATATATATATATATATATATATATATATATATATATATATATATATAGCGTATGGGTTGATCCCAAGGACAATCTTCCAATGGTTATTTGTACCACTGTTAACGCTAAATTTTTGTTTCCAAAAGAAGAACAGAAATGATGCAAAACTTCTGTTTACTATTACAACAATTGGACATATATGGTAATCTTACAATTTTTCAGTCAACCAAATTCCGTTTCATACGTATTAAAGCCTATAAGCTAAACCGTAGCCAGGATTTTGTTCGGCAGGGGGGAAGTTAACAAAAAAAACTTCAGGAAACGCATCAAAAATTGGATTATACACGTCTTTCTCACCTTTTTGAGTCTGACATTATTTGGCGGGGAGGGGATCAAAACCGGTTGCAACCCTGGATATGGCCTTACCTATAAATCCCTTGCCTATCTTGCCTATTAATTTTTTTTTGTTCAACACTAATTTATTTCCTTTTTATTATTTGCCTTAAAGTATGAATTCTATTCTAAATTTAAAGAATTACCAGGCGAGAAGCAAAAACAGAACGAAACCGAAGTAAATACTCCTTTTTGAGGATAGGAAGCCTACACACTATATAATGAGAAAATTTGCATATTAGAATAGCCTGACCGTTGTATAAGGTCAAGCAATTCTTTTCCGGGTAAAGGTCTAGAAGAGCGAATCTCCAGAAGGAGACATACTTGAACAAAAAGACAGACACTTTTAGATTGTTAATTTTATTTTTGGCTCAGGCCATGTTTCTAACCATTTATCTCAAGCCCGTCTATCGGTCTCATATATTCCTGGGCTAAATAAAAAAAAGAAAAATGTAATTTTTAAAGGTAAGAAATTGAGGAGGAAATCTACAGAGTAGGGGTGCCAACTAGGAGGGGGGAAAGAGAGAAAACACTCACACTAAATCTTGAAAAAAGTGTAATTGCCATTGAAAAAAAAATCGAAAAGACTAAACTACCCCCCTCCTACATTTTAAAAATACATTTTTTATATTCATTTGAAAAAAATACCTCTCCCCCCTACTTCCTCATAAATTAGCGCCCGTGCTACAAAGTTAAAATTTTTGAAAGGACCGAACCTAAAGACACGCTCAGCATGCGTGCCCAAGTCTTTCTCTTTTTAAAACTTCGTTTTGTTTTAACTACAGGCTTCTTTTATAATGCGAATTTGGTTTCCCTGCCTAAGTATAGGCCTAAGGTCTAATAATACAGACCTAAACAAAGTCAGGTTTTCATTAATCGATCACCTTGGATGACAGAGACGCCTTCCCTAAATGGCAAATACATGATTAATAGTATACGCCTAGTGATAAAATTGGCCAATCAATGCTCAAAAGAAACCCCCCAGATCTTCCTAAAAGGTCTACCAACCTACATGGTTTTTTATTTCTATATTTTTCTCAGAAATTTTATCAGAGTTGTTCAAATGGCGTAAATTGTGTGGGAAGGGCAGAGGCGTTGAGCAGAGTAATATTTAGTCAAGTTGGAATGCACTTGGAAATAAACTTGAAATGAAATATAAATGTTAAAATACCTCCTATTTAAAACAAAGATACACACCAAATTTTTAGCATTTACAATGTAGCATTCACGAACATTGTTCAGACTCGACAAAAGAATGTTTTTATTTTTTCTTTGGGGGGGGGGGGAGTGCATTGCAAAAAAATTTAAGAAACGCATCAAAAATTGATTTATATTCATTTTTGCTACGTTTTTACGGAATCCATTGTAACTGAACCCCCGTTTAACTGAACACCAAGCAACTGAACCCCTGTAACTGAACCACCGCGTAACTGGACCACCGTGCAAATGAACCCCCGTATAACCGAACCCCCGCGCAACTGAACCCCGTCCAACTGAACCCTCTAAGGATAATTTTTAGGGCCAATTTTTAGATTCAGAGTGATGAGAGGGTGGATACACCCCCCTCCCGTCCCCCATATTTTCCCGAAATGCATCTGGTTGAAATTTTGACATGGCTGTTATTGTCGTAGAAGCTTTGAAAAAGGCTTCTTCGATTGGAAAATAAAAGGGCTAGCGCCCTGTTCAATAGTCGGAAGTGAACGGCAGGCAGCTAACCCCCCTACCACGTCCACACTCCCCAAACATATCCAATCAAAATTTCGAGATAGTTATTTTCTTCAACATAATTGAAAGATACGAAATTATATTTTGAAAATTATGCCCCCAGGGCATAACTGACAACCTTTGCCCTGAGAGCTGTGGGGAGTTGTCATCCACAAAGACCTATATTCCAGTATTTTTAACTACGTTGAAAAAAATGACTATTTTAAAATTTTGATTGGATGGGATTGAGGAAAAGGTGGGCGTGAGAGGGGGGTTTGTTTCCCTCCAATCACTTTTAAATATTAAAAAGGCCGCTAGCCCTTTGAATTTCCAATCAAATGAGTCCTTTTTGAAATTTCTACAAAATAGTCTTCTATAAAAACTTTAGGCCCCTTGCCCCGTGGGTATAACTTACAAGCCGTGCCCTGAGGGCTGTGGGGGGAGTATCGTCCTCAAACAAATAATTTCTATCTGGAAATCAGCTACGTAGAACAAAATGGCTATCTCAAAATCTTTATTGGATGTGTTTGGGGTAATGGTGGGTGGAGAAAGGGTGTTAGTTGCCTTCCTATCACGTTTGAAACTTAAAATGTGCTCTAGAACTCTCGATTGTCAATCGAATGAGCCGCCTTTGAAATTTATACGACGAACCCTTCCATATGAAGTGCCTCTTGAAAAAAAAAAAATAATATTAAAACATTGGAGCCATATGGCCTTTACTATAGGCAACACTATAGCATTGTCTCTGATATTCGTACTATATAGGTCAAATCGGTTGTAATATAGTCATAAAAGTTAGTAGGGTGACGGATCAGCTCCAAAAATCATTTAATTGCTTTAGTTGTTTACTTCCATTATTTAAATTTAACTCCAATATAGCTCTAAATTCTCTTAATTGTAACTGAAACGACTAGTGACCGCTTATAATTTGCTTTTCTTTGCGTTTTCGATTCACTTACTAACCCATAAATGTAGAACTACCTCTTTGTACAATACCATGCCGACTTCTTGTTATTTTTGCTATTCTAAATATTTCTTTTAACCAATTCAAAAAAATTTACATAAATATGCTTAGAATTATTGCTGTTATTTGTCGCATTTCACCTAAAGCCAGTACTACTTGTTTGACATTTATCTCTGCATCAGCATGCTGTACGAAATGTTTGTTGAAAGCAGGATAAAGTGAACCCGAATAATATATATATGTTTTTTTCTCACATTAGGAATTTTAAGCTCACAGATAAGCGGTATCAGCCCGTACTCTTGATCTATTGTTATCGGTTTTAATATTCAGAACTAAGAGACCAAGATTCGTCTGGTGAAGGGAATATTAGACATAAGAAAGTTCAGGGATTCCCCTCCTCTCTTCAAGAAATGTATACCTGCCTTACCCTGATTTACACAAAAAAAAACTTTTGTATAATTTTTCTATTCGTTTGTTTTAACTAAGATTCAAAGGGAAGGTAATTTTCAAACTAGGTGTAATTTTTTCCATTCGATTGGCATCTCTGGTAAATTTTAATTAGTTGAAGGTTTCTACCAGAATGCTGACAAGAGTTGTTCAAATTTTCTGGATATTCTTAGTCAAACAGTGCTCAACGAGTAAGTTAATACTTCACTCATTTTTTTCGAATTTTGTAAATTAAAATTTTTTTTTCAAATATCAGGAACATTTCCAGGGGGATTCTCCATAGAGGAGGGTTTCCGCACGAGTGAGGGAAATTTTTCCACCGAGTTTTTTTAGTTGGACAACGTCTGTTTGTGTTATTTTTATTTTTAAAAGGAAAAAATAACCCCAAGTTCACTGTTTTGGGGCTGTGTGTCACTTTATCATTGCCTCATAAAGTCAAATTTGTACAAAGCAATTAAATTTCATAATTAGTTTATAAAAGAGCCCCTCATTAGCTCTATTATATTCATGCCTATTGTACAGCCTTTCCATTCTAAAAGTGTTACCAAAATTGTGCTTTTAGTGCACCATGGTTGCACTTTAAGACGACCTTATCGAGTCTAGGTATATAAAAAATAAAAAGATAAGATATAAGATTTATCTTTTACGAGTCCTTAAACAGTTCTCTGAGAAGTTTAATAGAATCACTAAAGAGCAGATCTTTTTACTTCCTTTCTTTGGCTAGGAACTAAATTTTTAAAGCAAACAAAAACAGAAGAAGAACAAGAAGGAAAAGGTATTGAAAAGGGATTTGATTTCTATTTACGTCTTCTTATAGCAACACAAGAACAAAAAGTAAAGACTATCTTAACTGTGAAAGCAGCTCAACTTTGACAAAATTAATTAACAAACATGATCCACACACGCAATACATGCGTCATTTTTTGACAATCTCTCTAGCTCTCTTTTTGTGTCTCTTGCCTATGTTGTTGTTGATGGATTTTGTAAAAATTGTATATATTACTAGTTTAAATACATTGAGGCAGTACAACCTCCAAGAATATCTTTTTATGTTTTTGTTTTTGCTAATAAAATCAATTTTATAGTGCTGGTCGATAATTAAATTATTCAATAATTATGTGTCCCGATATTTTCAATTTTTGAATTTGACACTCGTTATGACAAATATTGATATTCCGTATCAACTTTACCTTGCTTAGTTTCTTGCTCAGTTTTACCTTGGGTTTGCTAAAGTTAAATAGTTAAATTATGGCTAAAGAGTTTTTTTTTTGCATAAATTTCTTTTTGAACTAAAAGTAAGGAACAACATTAAAACGAACAGGAAATATTACATATGTGAGGGAAGCTTCTTCTGCCTTCACTTTTTATGCTAAAGTCTTTCTGTTCCTTTAAGATATATCACATTTAAATTCAACGGCCATTGTGTTAGAGCGGTTTTTCATCAAGAATTTTGACAAAAAGTCAAACTGTAGCGTAAAGAGCAGAGGTTGAGAAAGGGATAAGCCGCCCTACTATACAGATTAATTTTTGTTCGTTTTAAGTTTTAATTTTGTTTCTTACCTTGATAGTACAAACTTGTTTTGTTTTTTTTTATTTTAATTTCTAGCAGTTTTTTCAAATTATGTCATGAAATTCTTCCCCTTCCCCCCTCACGTAAAATCTACCCTGAAAAACTCTCCAGAGAAAATCCCCCTTCCCAAAATAATCCATATATTTCTCAATAACAAATACTATATGTGAAAAACGGGCAAATTAAGTAACTTGTAGCCCTTTTCCCAAGAACTATAAGGGTAATGTCTTCCTCAAAGGCATAGTTTCTGGGCCTTTAGGCTGTGATGAATCAAATGCCTATCGCAAAATTTTATTTTGACGAGTTCGGAGAAAAAAGCCTGGGAAAGGGATAGTTACCCACCAATCATTTTGTGGGTAAACACAACTTTTGATTTTCGATCAAATGAGCCCTCTCCCGATCTTCTAAAATTACTCATTCAAAATAATCTGTCCTGAAAATAGAATTAAAAACGCATCCGTATTTTTTTCTGATATTTTGAATCTGATATGATCTTCATTCAAATTTCTCGACATTACGGAGGGCTTTATGTTGTTTTGAAAATCAGGCAAATTTTCTCATGCTCTTTGCTTTCGATGAGTGACATTAAACTTAATGAACTTTATACATTTGGGATGAAAATGAAAATCCAATTCTTCTTATGTATCTATTCTTACAAAAATCTGATTTTTTCAGTTTTGGTTACTACTGTGCCAATTCTTTCTTTTCTTAAAGTTCCTTACTATTAGCTGTTTGATTAACTAACCAATATTGAAAAACAATTCCTCTGAAGGGAGTCTGATGGTGGGCACATATATTAATTTAATACCAACCTCGTGTAGGTTAAGTCCTATACAGTTAAAGATAAATAAAGTTAAGAAAAACCACCAAGAGCTTTTTTGACTTAGAATGAAAAAGTAATGTCTTTCATATATCATTTTATATAAGAACACTATTTATAGACTGGATCCCCCAAGGAAGTCAAAATATCGGGTGGGGGCTGGAATATCCTTGGGAAGAATTATCCACCTGCGGAGGGGAAATTTTCCAGGTGAAATTATTCAAATACTTAAAATAAAAGTTTCAATACTTATTATTAGATCGGGAATCTTCTCTGCAAGAGGAGGGATGAAGGTGATTTTCTACGATAGACTTTTCTTTAGTGAGGGACATTTTTCGCAAGGAGCGATTTATTGCGAGAGAACTTTCCTTAAACTTTTTTCCTTTGGAGATCCCAGCAGAGTGTGACTGGGACGCAGCCCCCCAAGGACCTTTTAAAGTTTGGCACTCTGGCTGAAATAAGAGACACCTCAAGATAAATTAACGGGTTTAGGGACCCGTTCAAAACACATGTAGCGATGTTTATGTTAAGAATTCACTATCTTTTTTTAGTTATTAAATTTTTATATCGACCATAGTCTAACAATAGTGTTATCAATAAAGGTTTTTTATATTAACCCATAATATTTTTTTTGGAAATAATAGAAATTGAAAAGCAAAGACATAATAAAATTTAAAGCAACTTGCCAGAAATGCAAGTAGTTTGATCACTTTCTTTAACAGTTACAGAGTCAGGCTGGTACCATACGACTCTTTCTGTCTACTCCCACTCTTCTCTGCACATAATTAGTAAGCTTGTATAAGGTGTCAACCCTACAACGAAACCTACAAGCCCGAAGCATGAATATGCGTGCAGTTTCAACTGTATATGGCTTACCACGGGCAGTCATCTACTTATACAGACGGTACATTCAGTACCAGACAGGTTTCTGAGGCCACACCTATTTTCTGGGCCAATCAGAGATTTTTCTACTAACGGTACTCCATATAACCTTGCATAAGTTCCGACGAGTGATTGCATAATATGTCTTACTAATGGCAGTCATCTATTGATACTGAAGATACAAGAGTTGAGAGACCTGTTTTTCTAGGTTCAATAGGCAAAACTAGAGATCTTCACATTACGTTTTCAAAGATGATCTCTTTGTGAAAATACTAGTTTTGGCCCAGAGGTCATATAATCGTGTTTTTTTGTATAAATTAAGGTAGAATTAGTTTTTCTACACCAGTTTTAAAAAAAGCTTAAACAGATAGTTATATTTGCTAAATTTATTCGTTTTTAAATGGGAAACTTCAAAAGGACTATGGTGAGTGGATATTTTTATTCTTGTATTAATAAAAAAACGGATCTTTTTCGTACTTACCGTTTAACTATCTTTCTTCTGGGTTTAAGGGAAGTATTGCAATTAACTAATGCAAATTCATATGTTTTTGTAACAGGTGCTCAGATATAAGGATATTTTGGCTAAAATGCTTGCAGGAATATCTAGTATGTAAAACTAAGATTGTTTGTCATCTGGGTTTCATCGCACTAATGCAATTATCTAGCGAAAATTCACATCTTCTATGACACCCGTTCAGATATAAAGTATTTAGCCTTAAATCGTTTCTAAGTAAATTGCAGAAATATCTCATTTTAAGACTAAAATTGATCAATCCGTCTCCTTTAAATATATACCTTGTCGTCAATATGTTGGGCTTTGGATTTAGACAGGAGGAACGGTGTCCCCCATTTATAACCTGAATTATTATCAAACGGACCTAATAGTCAAATTCTATTATTTTTTGTGCATCGTAATTAAAATATATATAGTTTAAGCTCCAACTAGGAGCGGTGTTCTTTTTTCTATGTGTTTAAGATGATTGAAATTTAAGTCTATAAGTTTATAAGTTATTCAAGGAACTTACCTAACGAAAAAACTGAAAATTAATTTTTACTCAAGGAAGTTCATGCTTAATGTCCAAACCAAAAATGACCGGAGCTCGATCCCAGGATTGAAGCTACTGATATAGTTCAAATCAGATAATTGAACGTGGTAAGGGAACTGTAATCACATACGCCCCGTCAACTGATAGAGAGGTCTTTTCTGATGAGTTATCTGCAACTTCCAACGTAAGTGCATTTATCAGATAGTTTTGTGTAATTGTCGGTGGGTAGGGAAGAGGCGGTGAGGCTGGAAAAAACAAACATTTATTACCATTTTACATAAATTAAAATCCATTTTAACCCCATATTTTATTATTCAAGTTTACAACACACTAATAATTTCGCATTGCAGATTGCCTTTAAATCAAGTTGATTTTTGTTTAACTTTTTACTCACAAGGAAGCGATTATTATACACCCCAGGCTCAGTCCAGGGTATAGATCTCTTCGTGCCTTGAGCAATCAAAGACGTATCACCGTAGCAGTGATCTACTGAGGTTATGTTATCCGCTGATATATCACAGTACAGTTCCACTAGGCTCAATATTTATTTGTAAGTGAATGAATCCGAGTTAAAAAAATAGCCATTTTTGTTCAAGAATGTTTAAAAAGTGTTTTCATTAATATAATTATCCAATTATGAGACAAGAAGGGGTCTGTGTGCGTGTTTATATTTACTCATCGGGTAACTGTTGAAGAAAAAGAGCGGAAATGGGGCAAAAAACCTTAATCAGATAGTGTTTTAACTTTTGGTACTTATTTAGTAGCCGGTAAACATGTGACTATTAGTGCATAGAAATGCCATGCGAAAAACCGGTTATCAGTTTTTAGTGCGGTATTGCTAACCCCGTGAGCGATATCTATTATTATTCTTTATTTTATTACATTGATATTACCCAAAATTCAGTTCCAATTTGCTTACCAACCACTAAATAACTCCCATGCTTTTTTTCTGCTCAAATATTTTATGTGAAATTAATATGGTAAAAGACGAAATATAAAATTAGTTAATTTGTCTGAAGGTACTTTATATGATTGCAGTGGGCAAGTATTTAGTGAATATAATAGTGGAGAAACGTATGTTTTGACGAGGTGGAGAAAAAATTGTCACTGTTTTTTTGCACTTTATAAAATAGTGCATATTTCACATGGAAAATAAATCCTATTTTTATATATTACCGTCGGTGAAATATCGTCTCCATCGACATCAACTCAAGAACCTATTTTCGAGATAACACTTTTAAATTAGGTATTGTGTTTTTAGACCACACAGCCGTTCTAAGATGAACATAAAAACTATCAATTGGATCTATATCTATAAAAAATGGTCGCTGTATAAGTGACTAAACTATCTTGAATTGTGGACATGTTTTTTCACTGTCTAGATAAATAGATTTATGACGTTTGAAAGTTTAGTTATTTAACTCCATTTTTAATGAGACTTAAGCAATCTTAATACCACTAACGTACTTTAGACACATTGCTTAAGTTGATAGTGGCTTAGAATGGAAAAGAGGGGTTTTAAGTGAAGGTTTTGGGGATATACTTAGCTTTGAGGATCTAACCTCTGATATAGATATGACTGAGGACCCAGAATGGACAAATATGTTTATAAATGAATATTTGGGGGATAGGCCGACAAGTGTATCGAAACCGGGTTCTAATGCTATTAATTATAATCAAATTCCATCACAAGACAATGCAGGCTGGATAGGTCAACTATCCCCAAACACTGTGGTAGGAATCCTCGGTGAATTAGGTGATTTCATCCCACGCCCCACTATTACAATTGAACAGACTGGCGGTGGAGTTATTGAAGATTCTATGCCAACCCCCACTGTTGAGGTTGACGAAGGTACTAAAAACTTACCCTCGCCAGCATTAATACAACCATGTTTTTTCTTATCTAACTCTGCCTTGCATCATGCTATTGTATACACCGCCAATTTCGTTGGCCCCTTTAATTCTTTAATATAAGGAGGTATAGTAACTGACCCCATGGCTATCACATATTCTTATTTTAACAAATTAGATCCCTTCTTGAAAAATAGATGTGATTGTGCAGAGGGAGGGACAGTTTAAATGCATCAATAGCACTAAAACTATATTTTTTAAATGAAAATATGGGTGAACTCTATTCAAAATAATTTCATACGGAAATGTTAGCAATTCGCCCGTATTTGGCAAATTACGAGGAGGTTTTTCTAGATTGGGTTAGCAGCATCGTAACTAAAATGGGCAATTATACTGTCAGTAAGGGAGGGCTATTGAACTAAAATATTATTCTGATTTAGAGGGTTGTTGAGGAATACAACGAATCTATTTCGATGCGAGACTACAGTATTTCAAGTATGCTTTTTCAGTTACCGCCTTTAGACCACTGCAAAAAGATGCTTCTAAGAAAAAGCTGGATCAATTTGCAGCTAATGGGGATGGGTCAAAGTTTCTGAAAGTAGATTTCAATTGTTTAAGTGGTCAATTTCCCGTAACATTAAAAGGAAAAGATATTTTAGAGCGGGCTAATAAATATTTAAAGATTGGTGTTACGATGCTACAGTACGACAAAGAATTTGAAGAGGGTCAGATTTCTGATAAAAAAGGGTGTTTTATTTCCAGTGAAGTCTCCGTTCTTTGAATCAGTGAAGCATTTCGTCTGGCTTCCATACTCACGACTCGCTCAGAGCCTGATTCAATGGGAAATTCTAATCCAGTTACAGATATTAGTGGGTTTCTGGGGGACGTTAAAAACGAGTGTGTCTCCTGTTATTATCCAACATGTCTCTCTAGATTTCGTGGTAATTTAAAGTTAAAGCATCACTTGAAACACTGTTAACTTCATGGATACTAGGCTTTGGAAACGGTTAGCGAAGATAGGGAGATCTTACCTTTTAAGAACTTTTGGAACACGCTCCTGCATAGCAATAAGGTCGGTTCGGACTGCGAAGCCAAACTCATAGACTTTTACGATACGTCAAATCTGAATCGTGTTAAAATACATGAAGCGATAGGGGTTTTTTGTGCACACGTGCAAAGAGACTAGTAATACCATGCAAGTGCTGGATGTAGTTGAGTGTGGAGACTAAATGCACACGGCATTGACCCGTCTAATTAAAACAATGAATGGTGCAATTTTTTGCCTGCGCTACACAAACTATCCTGTGCTCCTATCACCAAATGACAGATTGACCATTAAAAATCGTAAAATATGTTGGGTTTGCAAGGGATAATTTGATGATGGTAATGGGAATGAGAGAAAGAGGAAGGTGATCGATCATGACCATTTATGGCAGGAAATTACATCTTGAGGGAGTAACTTTAGAGGAGTTGCACATTAATCGTGCAATGTCAACGCTACACAGCAATTTTTCGTACCGTTTTTGATACACAATTCCAATTACGATTTAAAATTTATTTTACCAGCGCTGGGCCAACTAGCAAAGGCGATTTGTTGATCACGCATGTATAGATTCAGGAACAGAAAAGCGACAATTTTGATAGTTTTCTTTAAACAGTGATTCCCCGATGATTAAATGTATGATTTAATAGCGTGTAAGGACATATGTCCATATGATTACTACGATTACTTACTGTAAATAAAATAATTATTTACTGTGCATAAGGGTCTGGATTCTATGCACGCCTCCCATAAGGCCTTAGTTAATATGATATTTTAATCCAATTATACCTATTATTTGTGTTTTGGGGGAGGGTAAAAATGGGTGTATGCTATTATCGTCCAGCATTCCTCTCTATATTTCTTAGTAATTTAAATTTTGATCATCACATGAAACACTGTAAGCGATGGGGATACACGGCTGTGGAAACAGTTAGCGGAGATTGTGTGATATTATGTTTTAAGAACTTTCAGAACACGCTCCTGTAGAGCAAAAGTATCTCTATATACTGCGAAGCCTAACTCTCTTATTTGTACAATTCGTCAAATCCGAATCGTGTTAAAATACGTGAAGTCCGAGGGGTCTCACACGCACACGCGCAAAAGTCGTAAAAAAGGTAGGATTTGCAAGGAAGAATTTGATGATGGGACTAGCACGGGCCTAAAGAGGAAGGTGATCAAACAGGACTATTTACGGATGAAAATTACATTTGAAGGGAGGAACTTTAGAGGGGTTGCACATCATTCGTGTAATGTAAACATTAGACTGCAATATTTTGTGCCGGTTTTATAGAAAAGTTTAAGTATTATTTAAATTTTATTTTACAGTTTTGGCCCGCATTGCATAGGGGGGAGTTGTAGATACAGCATGGATAGATGGTTGTTTTTATTAAAATACCATATCCAAATCATTCGGGAAGCTACTTCTGCTAGAATTCATTTAGAAAACAGTTGACAATGGTAACACGTGCCTGAATAAGATCCATTTCTTAGACTCATTGAGTTTCTTTCCCAAGTCTTTAAGTCAGTTGATTTAGGTACAGAGAAGTGACAATTTTGATAGTTTCCCTCTCCTCAAACAGCGATTCCCCGATGATGAAATGTAGGGTTTATTAAAGTGTTAGGGTATATGTGCATATAAATTAATACAACTCTGCCTCGAGGCTAGATGAGGTATCATTACCGCCTATCAAAGTATTTTACAATTCTCTTACGGACAGTCTGTGCACCACTGGTGACTATGAATTTGCCAAGAGGGTTTGGGTAAAGTGTGGTTGTAAAAATGGAGAGGATTACTGTAAACTGTAATTGGCCAGTGATGTACTGACTCTTCTGAAAATTTTTCGCAAAAACACAGATAACATCTATGGAGAATTTGGGTTGGTTTTAGGGTATTATTCTTCGACTTCTCATCTGGTGATGGATTTGATTCTTAAAATCAGAAAACAATAAATAGTTCTGATCACCGACCTGGGTCATAACCTGTTTGTAGAGAGATCAATGAGGGGTGGGCATGTTTTTCACGGGGATTGTATCATGAAAACCAATCCGACCGGATAGCACACCGATGAAAAGTCAGATGTAGTATTTTTGGATATGAACTCCCTTTGTCCGTCTGCGATGTCTCACTGGTGTTGGCCGTGTGGTAATAACAAATTCCTCAGCGATCCTTGTGCTTCGAATTTTCCCAACATTGATACCGTTGAGAAGAATGGGACGAATTGATGTTTTTTTTAAATTGACGGGGAAATACCCATGGAAATCCATGACTCGGTAAAAGACTTTGTTTTCCCGTGCATAAACAGACTGGTGGGTAGGGACTCTGAGTCCCAAAACTTTACTTCATAGAGGATGGGAGCATGAACTAGGTACCTTAAAAGCGAAATCTTATTACTGACCTTAATCTGGACCAAAATATTATTGTGCATCGATTGTTGTTGAGATGGATGGTGTCCAATGGTTTCATAGTCACAAAGACTCATAGAGCCCTCCAATTTGATCAAAAACCCTACATGAAAACATTTATTGACACCTTTGTCAGGAAATTTTCACAAGCTAAAACGAAGGTTGAGAAGTAAATCTATAAGATCATTTTGAACTCAGCCTGCGGCAAAATGTGGCGAAAGCGTACAAAACAGAAGCCACTGTGACATTGTTACCACTCCCAAAAATTTTGCTTGAATCATTGTGGGTTCAAACTTCACATCATTCACAAACATAGACTCTAACATGGTGCTCCTACCTTGCAAGAAAAGAAACATTATTTTAAATTAAAATATTGCAGGCGGGGGTGCAGTAACGGAAAAATAAAAAAACTCATGTATTCATTTTATTATAATGTATGCAAGGTACAATGGCCGATTGAAGGACAAGTTCAAGTGTATTATTGGAACACTGATTCACTCCTCTTTAAAGTTAAAACTAAAATTTGTTGAATGATTTGGAAAATAGAGAGTACATTAGCTCGCAGATAGACTACATCAACTGGAATGAATGTCTCTATCTAGAGCTAGTGAAACGCCAGGCCCCAAATCAATTGTTAATGCTAGATTCTGAAACGGGAATTGATCTGATATCCAGGGTTGTGTTTCCTGGTCCGAAGTTATAATGTATGGAAACACACAATAAGGATATCAAACAAGTTTGCAAAGGGGTGCCCAAACACTTTGTAAAAAAAATAATTTCAATATGAGTGTTTATAGAAACTATGTGGAAAGTAGTTTAGTCCCAAGAGGGAAAGTCATGGAGATTCGCTCATTACAATTTCAAAACAAAACAGGTAGAGCTGAGAAAAACGCCATGTCGGCCATATAAGAGAAATTTTATGTACTTTAGGATTGCGTGAAGGTACCACCACACGGTCACTGTTTAATTTCCGACCGAGTTTATTGTGTAGAATATAGAACACCCCTTGGTCTGGAAAACTTGTCTTAAATTCTCTAATGGTACAAGGTGGGTGGATGGGGGATGTTGGGTGTTTTTGGGAATTTCTTTTTTATCAAAATTAATAAATTATACTTTATGAAGATATTTTGTCATAAAGTATACGAAATTATTTAATATTTTCATGTTCCTGGCCCGCTATAGCGGGCCCACCACGCTCCACGGCCCCTGCAGTGACCGCCTCGGCCTTCAACTGCCGCAGCAGCCTCATCCGGGGAGCTGGGGGACATCATTTCAAATTAAAAATATATTTTTTGTAAATAAAAAGTAATTTTATTTTAATTGTATTGTTTAATAAAAAGTGACAATTAATAGAAAGAAACAATTTTATTTATGGTGCTTGTCACACTTGAATTAAAAGATATGTGAATTAACATCTGATTATGCCACAAAAGAAATTCAACCAACCGAATGGGTCAATAGGCTAGGCCATGGAAACTTTTCTTTTTAGGTTTTCCTATGTTCTACGTATTTGTGGGGCTTATCTTTTATAACTTAAGAATTTCACTGCTCTCGAGGTTTTGTTTGTATCTGTGGACATATTTCCTATTGAAGATTATATCGCTATATTGTAGGTTGAAACATACGTGCCATAATTAGCACCTTAAATTCTACAGTTTTGATTTATTTTTCGCGTTCAGGGCTATTGATTTTTTTTGTTTTGCGTCAATTCTCTAGCGCTTGTTCTTCTTTTGAAACAGTATATTATACTTATTTTATGTATTTTGGATTATGTCACGCCAAAATATAATCGAAATATAATCAAGTATCAATATATAAGTAAAAATATATCGGAGATATCATTATTTGAGGCCAAACGATATTTTCCAATCATCTCATATTCATAGGGGCCAATTTTTTTGCCATTGGGGGTTAGCGTTTTTTAATTCTTGGTATTCAAGGATCATTTTAGCACGTTGATTAATTTATTCCTATGATCTTAGTTTTCAAGCAAAAGGACTGTTTGTTATGGGAATTCATGTAGCTTAGATTACATATAGGTATACAGGTCAATTATTCTCATTTTAAGCAATGAGAAGGCGAAAGTATTTTAATTCGAGAACAATATTCTTAGTTAACTAAACTGTCATAAATCTTTGTTGTTTCGACAGTATTTGGAAGTTACGGGCTTTGATTTATTATTGTATCGACGTTTTACATGGGGTCAATTTAGGAGAGATGTTTAATGCCATTTGTGGGGGCTCATTTTTTTGTTGACTTTTATTTGAAAGAATACTTCTGGTTACAGTTTGCACGAAAGCCCTTTTTGAATTTCACTGTGAGAATTGGTTGCTAAGAATTAGCATTTTGCATAGAGTCACATTAACTTGCCTTAGAAGAAAAGTGATATCAATTTGGTAGAAATTGCGAAAGGAGATTTTTTGTCTCGCTTGGTGATTTGCAGGAGTCTTTAAATAATTAAATTTATTTTAAACGTCAGAAGAATGCCTTCAGTTCTCATTGGCAGTTTTTAATTCTCTTTTTATTTTATTAATAGGGATGATTTTTTTTTTGATACTTCAATCTTTTCGTCATCGCGTATCTAGCATACGGATTAAGGATCCATCTAACTTGCCAAGGAAAAGATGTATTTTTACTTAAATTTAATTTCAATTATGGAATTTTTGCCAACTTCTTGAGCTCATGTGTTGACTCAAATAATTGGCGACTAAAAATATTTTTTTTCTTTTAGTAGGCCTATATGAACAAGTTTGAAAGATTAGTCAAACCTGATTCTGTTACTTAGATTGACGAAAATTGTTTCTACATGCTAACAACAACGTTGGTTATAATTAATGCGATAAAAACTTGTACATATTTTTTTGTCGAATAAGTATTTTTAGGTTGTCGAGTATTTTATCAATCTTACAGCGAGTTAGGTTGGCTACTTCCGATCATCTTTTCTTGTGAATAAATTCGGACAATTTTATTGTTTTTCGAATGCATGTTATTCTCGTTGATACTTGGTTTAAAGTTTTTTTTTAGCTTTACTATTAGAAGCGGTTATTTATTATTTAGGCAATTAAACGTTGCGTGTCTTTTGAGTGGTTATTATCATAATGCTAATGATGATAACAAGATATTACTCAAATAAGGTTTTACATTTGACCAATTGTTTTGATAAGGTATCAGATAAAATTAATTTCAGAAGAGGTAGGATCGATCCTAAAGGAACTCTCAGTTTATCAAATATCCAAATACAAATAATATCAAGCCTTCCGAGGTTCGATACACCGAAGGCTCCTCAGATCGGCATTTGAATACTCCATTAAAATTAAAAGTAAGTTTTGAATTATCGTGGTTTGGGGTAATACATTGATACACAATTGAACTCAGCACATGGAAGTGATCCTTATGCATTAAATACGATTATATGCCAAGTGATCCCTAGTGACCCTCATGTTTACCTACTCCGGGGGCTACCCGGGATTGGCAAAGCTAGGACGGCTGTTCACTACATTTTCTCTTGCATGATTGAATTTATAATATATTTTTTTTCATAATTTGGGAAATACTATATTCTGGTTAGCAGAAATATATGTACTCTAGTTTAACGAGTTTGCGCTCGATTTATTAGGTTATTCGCTATATCTTATCGCTAAACGCTATATCCTGCAAGGTGCACCAACTTTGCTATACTAGACTTGTAGAAAAAAACATTTTTTTTTTCTTAAATGATAAAAGAATTTTTACCTCCTTTTTTGTGTTCAATTAATTTCCATGATTGATATTCTTTAATTTTCTGTATCATCTGATGATGGTTGTGTTTTGGGCGTTCCTTGTGGTGCAGAGTCTTCTGAGGAGTCTTGGCTAGTCGTAACATTTACTTGAGCGTTGGGGTATTGGGTCCTCATAATTATGTTATTGTCTGTTGGAGGATTTTGTTGAATAGATGATGATGCCGTTTGATATGATGATGCCGGGCTTGGTTTGGGATTGCAAAATACACGGGTTGTGATGGCCCTTCGTCGTAATCGTTAGCAAGAATATTTTCCAAATGGGGATTGAGGGGTAGGCCAATTTCGGCTGTAAAATATGTTGCCACCATCTTCTCTAAGTTTGAGCAGAATACTCTTTGTTTTGTAATTCTTTGGTAATCTCGGCTTGGTTTTCCTTCAGTTGTTTCTCTAAGCTGTCCTGTTGTAGTTTAATTATTTCTTTCTGTGCTTTCAAGTTGTCGTATTTATGTTGTGAATCTAAGAGCTTTACTCGTTCGGGTAGCAGGGCTTCTTGTATCGCCATTGTTGCGGACAAGACAGTACTGTTTCTATAATCTTGCACTTTTTTACCAATTTCTTGCATTTTATTGTATAATACTTGTAATTTTAGGACCTTGTCGGGGTAATTATATCCCTTAACAAGCGTGGCGTCACTTATTGATTCCATTTCACTCTGGATTTTTGCGGTCTGCACCTTAATTTCCATAAACTGGGTCTCGATTAATTTATCCATTTGTTTAGTTACTAGGATTTCATTTATTTTTTGTTCATTTTTTCTTGGGAGGCCTTTACTTCACTAAGAGATTTAAGTGTGGCTTCTATCATATTCTCAATTTTCCGTCTTTCTGTTATCAATTGTGCCGAGGCGTCTAGAAGTTTCGATTGTATTTGAAATAGCTGGTCCATATTCGTTCTGTCTGTAACGAGGTGGCACTAGGTATTTTTTTGGAGAAGGGGTTGAACTCTGCCAGAGTTTTCGTTATAACTTTCGTTATAAAAGGCTTGACTTTGGATATCGTTATGTGATGGTATTGTCCTAGATTTTCATATTCAGGGTATTCCTGGGTCCAAGGCAAGGTACTTTGCCTTATTTTATCGGGTAATTGATAACGTCCATAGCTTCTCTCAAATTTTTAACATTTCCTTTATTTGTATCCTTGGGTGGAGTTTTCCTTATTTTTGCACCCGAGGTTTCCATAGCTCTGTTCAATTCATCCTGTAACGATAGGGTTCTTTCTATCGGGGTTTCTGGGGATACCATGTTATCAGGAAATCTTTTGGGAGGACATGGGGTCGAAATTCTATCGTGGAAAAATTGGGTTTTTAGGGACAGCGTATAATCTAACTCTTCCAAGCTTTCTGATGATGAACTCTTTGGGCCTTTTTGTGTTCTTATTGGTATAGGTATTAAGGATTTTCTTTTAGGGGTGACTAGATTTTTCATGGCCAAAAATTCTTCAAAGTTTTCCTCGTCGCTATGATTCTAAAAATAGGTTTGTTTGAAGTGGAAAGGTTTTAACTCGGCTAGTCTTGACTTAGGGAATTCATTTTCCGCGTTTGATGAATCTGTAGATTAAGGTTTGGGTGCCCACCTGGCTGGGTACTTGGCTCCTTTCATACGGCTAACATGTGCCTTATATGTTCTTCCGTTGTCTGGGTTTACCATTTTAAAAGTAAAATCATTTTCGTATTTCTTTATTATTCTGTAAGGTCCCGAATATTTATTGGAAAGTTTTTTGCTTTCCACTTTTGCCTCATTCTTTAGGTATACACAATCTCCTAATTTAAAATTTATGTTCCTTTTGACTTTGGATTCGTTTCTCATTTCTTGGTTTATCTTACATTTTTCTTATTCTTGTCTAACTACTTTATAGGTTTTCCTCATCCTATTTATAAAATCTTGCTTGTAGTCCTCTGTATTATTGTAATATTGTCTGGATTCTATAATTTCCTGATAAGGTATTTTGAAATCGCGTCCAAACAAAAGAAAAAATGGACTTTCTTTAGTTGTTTCTGAATAGAGGGTATTAATTACATTGGTTAAGTAAGGTAGATATTGATCCCAATCGTTTCTATTGTCTTTTGTATAAATGCTCAAGATATTGGAAAATATTTTTTGCCGGTTTTCAATTTTTCCATTAGCTTGGGGATAGTAATTGGAGGTCACTATTTTTTCTATTTTAGAGAAACTCATAAAATCTTTTGTTACTTTAGAAACGAAGTTGCTTCCGTTATCACTAATAACCTTGTTAGAGACGCCAAATTTTAAAAATGTTTTTGCTAGCGCTTTACTCGTGGCATATGCGCCTTGATTTTTCAATGCTTTGGCAAAAGTGAAGCCGGTAAAATGGTCTATAGCTGAAAGAACGCAAGTATGACCTCTGTTAGAAACAGGTAATCCTCCGCTAGTCCCATATAAATCGAATGAAACGATATCAAAAAGAAACCTTGCTACTGGCACTCTTCCCATCGGGGGATTAGGATACGTTTGGAGATTTTTCCTTAAATTACACGCTTAACATGTTTTTATAACATCCTTAAGTTTTGTTAACGCCGACTGCACATAAAAATATTGTTTTAACTTGTGAAAAGTTCTAGCTATTCCTAAATGTCCACCTATGTCGGAATGGAAACATTCAAAGGCAGGTATTATTAAGCTTTGGGGTTTTACTGGGACTATTAAAGTTTGATTTCTATTTGTTTCACCTGTTATTATCCTGCAAAGGATTTTTTCGTCCAAATCATAATAAAAATTGTCTATTTCCCGTCTCAGGGCTTTGAACTTATCGGGGAGATTATCGGAATTCACAAAATAATTAATGAGATTGTCAAACACATTTCATCCTTAACTTGGTTTCTTTTAATGTTAGCTATCGATAAAGGACTATGATTGACTTTTACTTCTATTTGGACTTTAGGTTTGTTCTTCTTATGTTTTCGTTTACTGGAATTAATGGTATTCATTTGTTTAGTTTCATCATCTGAGGAGTTATTCTCAGGATATCTACTTAGGTAATCACAGGGGCATTTTGTTTACAGGTCAAATGTTCAAATTCGTAATCCAAATCTTCGATTTTCATTATCCATCTAGCTAAGATTCCAGTTGGATTTTTGAATGTGCTTAGGAGCTGCAAGCTTTTATGGTCCGAACGTAGCTTAAACTTTCGGCCCACTAAATAATGTCTAAATTTGTCTAAATGGTAGATTATAGATAGTAGCTCCAATTGCGTTGCAGAATAACTGCTTTCGCCTTTCGATAGAGTTCTACTTGAATAGCATATTACTTTTTCCATATACTAAGGGGGTTCTTGTAGAGGATCGGGGTAGTTTTCTATGGGGATTAATTGGGAAAGGATTGCACCGATGCCCGTAGCTGAGGCGTCAGTGGTGACTACAAATTGTCCTTTTTCAAAGTCTGGTAGCGATAATACTGGTTCAGAAATAAGTGCTTTCTTGAGATTGTCTAAGGAAGTTTGAGCTTCACTCGACCAGGTGATATTTTGGTGAGTCCCTTTAGTCAGTTCCGTTAAGGGCTTTGCAATTTGGGCGTAGTTGCGTATGAATTTTCTGAAATAACTTGTTAAACCAATAATGGCTCTCAATTGTTTTATAATTTTTGGCAGTTTGAGATTCTCTACGCATTTTATCTTTTCAGGGTCCGGTGATATTTGACCTAGGGTCACTATCATTCCTAAGAATTTGATTTCGGGTTGAAGTAAATTTACTTTTTTAGGTCTACATTTTAGATTACAATCTCTAAATTTTTCGAAAACTTTAGTTAATGTGTTTAAATGGTCCTCTTGGGTTTCTCCTACACAGATCACATCATCCACAAAATTGATAATATTTTCTATACCTCGTAATAAGTGTAACAGAGGTCTACATAGTGCACTTGAACTAGTTTTGAGTCCGAAGGGTACTCTTAAATACTCATAAGAACCACATTCAGTCGTCGAAAAGGCCGTTTTATAGACGTTATTATCTGCTATTTTACCCTGGTGATAACCTTGTGTGAGGTCAAGCGATTTATAAAGTTTATTTCTGGTCGAGATGGAGACTAGTATATCATCAATTTGGGGCAGGGGATATTTGTTACTAACTAACTGCTTATTTAAGCCTCTATAGTCTACAGCCAGCCTGAGGTCCTTGTTCTTTTTTGGCAGTAGTATAACAGGGACCGAATACAGGCTTATACTTGGGCGTATAATATTGTTTCTTTCTAATTCGCGGATTTTATTTTTTAACCAATCTTTGTAGGGATGAGGAATGCGA
The DNA here is from genome assembly GCF_049724085.1 of Artemia sp. Qi Xiang Cuo. NCBI lineage: Eukaryota > Metazoa > Arthropoda > Branchiopoda > Anostraca > Artemiidae > Artemia > Artemia sp. Qi Xiang Cuo. The sequence goes on along the minus strand of NC_142794.1, from coordinate 1,034,732 downwards.
TTGGGCTGTTTAACTACAGGCAACCCTGTAGTTTTGGATAGAACGTTCATAGAACGGTATCAATCCAATGTCCTCTTCACATGTGGAAAACGTATCTCTAAAATTCCAGAGCAATTCACATAATATTTCTTTTAATTGCGTATCTTGGATATGGTTTAATTTAAATTTTTCCAGAAATTGGGGGGTCTTGTTAGTGGGTACCTATTCTTTGGATTGCTAACACCAATGTTATTAACTAATCTTTTCTTGGAGTTTTTCCATTTGTTTAGCTCGTGCTCAGAAATCACTTGTATTTCAGAGAGGCATGTTCCCTTTTTTAATGTAATCGTATTATTTTCATGTGGATTTGTCAACAAAATAAAGCCTTCCCCTTTCTCGTACAAAATGATCTGTTCTTCACAAAACAGATTTTCGGGGATTTCTCTACACGGGGATGCAAACCAAATTTCGGAATTATCATTTACAGGGGTGACCATTTGAGAGATTTGAACTCTTTGCATCGTTTTTGGGGGGATTTTTGTTTTACGCACCGCGAATCCATAATATTTTTCTTCCGAGTTATTTTCTATTAAGTTGAGATTGGCGCTTGGTTGCGTCAAATCTTCCGCTTGTGGGGTTGGTTGTAAGGGGACAGTACTGAGATTTATTATCTCGTTCCATAATTCTGCTATTTTCTTTATTTCTGTTTGCCTATACTCCTGCATTTTCCCTATTTTTGTTTTTACTGACTCGATCCATTTACCGCTTGGGTTTCTCCCACAAGACGAAGAATGGGCTACAGAAGACTTTATTCTATTCACTGTTGCTTCCCCTTCCTCCACGCGTTGGAGAATAGGGTCGTATGGATACACGAGTCTGTGGTTTGCTATATCTAATAACACTTTATTAGATTTCAAAAATTAGCACCGATTATAGCCTCATATGGGAAATTCTTGCATATTATGAAGTTTGTAGGAAATATTATGTTATCTCTTGTCACATCTAGGCGTATGGAGCCTATTGCTTCCAATCTATGTCCTGTGACACTAGTTAAACTGGGAATATTAAAATTTTTCCGTCGCTTAATATATACTTGTAGTCTATTAAATACATTCGAGTTTATTATGTTAACTGATGCACCGGAATCTATTAACGCTTTAAAATTAATACTCGCAACAACAAAATCATTTAATATAGGTAATATGTCATTATTATCACTTAAAGAAGGTACAACTACTGGAAGGGACCTATAAAAAATACTGGCCTCCAGGGTCCCGGTTAATTTTCTTGGGGGCCTAATTCATTTCCCTGTGCACTTATTTGATAGGTTGGCGTTTGACATTGGGATTCGGTGGGAACTTCCTTAGCAAGTTGATTGACATTTGATTGTCTTGGTTGCCACGTATTGTTACATGGGTTGGAATTTTTTGTGCCGACGGCTCGCGGCATTTGTTCATTTTGCATTGACGAAAAATTTATTTCTTTTCCCGACGGGAAGAAATATCTTCTGTCATCGCTCGTATTCCTGTTAAATCTAGTCGGATACACTGTCCGTGAATTGAATTGGTACATGTTTTGTCACGTATTTGGGTTGGGGAACCGATAATTATTTTGTCGGTTGGGGGAAGGGTTTGAATACGCAAATCCTTGTTGGTAGGGGTTGCGGAACGATGGGAGACGTGGGGGGTTATTTCTATAACTTCCTGATCCATTGGCTTTTAAGTTTGTTCTCCCGAACAAACGGTTATTAAAACTGGGGGTTGCTGGTGTCTTGTTGTTTCTAGTACGGCATTCCCTGGCAATATGTCCTTGTTTATTACATGCATAGCATAAAATTGGGGGGTTGTTTACGTAGTTTACCGTATTCGTGGGTACGAAACGTGCAATTCTTTGCCTGGTAGGGGTTGGGGACCTATTTTGGTTCGGTTTTGGTGAATTATCTCTTGAGAATAATGCGGGTGAAGTTCCTCGTGATCGTCCCGGAGCTGATTCTCCGACATTATTTATTCTTGATTTATTGTGATTTGCCACAAGCGTGTCAATTTCAACTATTCTTTCTACTTCCTGAACTGCCAGTTCTAATGTTTGAATATTTTTTTATATTATCATTCTGTAAAGTTTGGAGCTTAATCCTTGCAAGAAAGCATTTCGTACAATTTTATCATATAAACGACCAGATTCTTTCCCATATTTTGCCTCAATGGATACCATTACTTTATGTAGGTATTCCTTAACATTTTGGGTTTCGTCGAAACATACGGTTCCGTGATTTAATTTGTGTGTTGAACTGGTTTAAACAAATCTTTCTCGGAACGCTTTTAGCAGTTTTTCTATTGAATTTATTGGAAGGTTTTTATCTACCCCTATTATATTTTTTATTTGTTTGAGGAATATTAATGCTTGTCTCTTAGCTATCATTAACAAAATGACTACTAATGATTTTAAATCAGTTTGATTTAATTCTACGAATTAGTTTAATTGGATACTAAATTCGTCCACGTCTGAGTCTCCGTTATATGAGGGAAGGAATTTTGAAATTTCTACTGTTTTAGCAATAAGGTTTTGCTTCAGCAATTGTTCGTTTGGATCTAACGACTTATTGGTTCGTTTTTTTTATTAATTAAAATTCGGCACTGGTTTTATTATTTTTTGATATAATTCAAATTTGACACTTCCAAATTATATATTTTTTTGTTATTATTTTAAGGGGGCTTAGGCCTAACAAAATATTGCACTTTTAATACTGCACAAAATATTGTACTTTCTCTATGTGTAATATTTCTCAATAATCTTTTTTTGTAGAAAATTTTTTCCTTGTGTTTTTACTCCTTTAAACAGGCCGCGCCAATTCTAATGGGGGGGGGGTTTCAATAAAAGTTGTGTTCTTATATTTTAAGTTGAGTACTTATATAGTAACTTTAAATTAATTGTTTCTATTGCAAATTTAAATCCAATTCTTATTTGGCGGTTCGCCAGCAGCAAACCAGAGTAGAGGGGGAACTTCGTGTGCGGGGAGCTTAACTTAGCGGTTCAAATGGGGAGCATATATTAGTGGCCATACTGAATCGAAATCAGATTGAAAGGATTCAGGTTCCCTTGAGAGCGATTGGAGCCACAAGGACTAACTAGCTTGAGAAATACTAACATAAAGAGAATAAAATAAGAAAGTAATGTATTTATTTTTACTCACATGATCGGTACAGAGCTTGACGGGAATATCAAAAACACTTCGCAGTCAAAGACACTAAGATAAAGTTGTTGCCTGGGGCAATACGAGTACAGTTAATTCACTAATGATAAATGTTTTCAGAAGTTCATTCTAATTGCGAATAGACTCATATAAGACTGCTTCTAGACTCAGATAAAACTAATCATAGACTCATAATAGCCTCCCAAAAGATTAACTCCCACTTCTTAAGTTCGAAGGCACTATACCCTGAAATTTCGCCGAAAGCTACATTCAAGCGTTACTAAAAAGCGCATTACACTGTTTCTATTTGTTCAGGTTACACGTCCCCTATTACTATTGGACAGGGATTTACCAATAAGCTAGTCGATTTTAATTGACTTTGATATGATTTTATGACTTTAAAACTTCACTTTGGAATTATTCTTAGCGGAATAAAGTTTTTTACCTTGTAATTAGAGCGGGATACATAGTTCTACTTTGTATTTCAAGAAACTATTTTTTGAAGTCTTATCTTGTAATTACAGCGGGATACATAGTTTTACTTTGTATCTCAAGAAACTATTTTTTAAAGTTTTACCTTGTAATTACAGTGGAATACATAGTTCTATTTTGTATCTCAAGTGACCATTTTTTTGTATAATAAATCAGATTTTTCTTCAGCAGAATAAAAATTTTACATTGTAATTACAGCGGAAAACATAGTTTTATTTTGTCTCACAAGTGACCGTGTTTTCTATAATAATTCCTACTATCTCTTGATCGTTTGGAAATTCAAACTCAAGATTTAAATTACATGGTTGGTCGCATGTCATGTACAATTGGTCACGCTAATTATTTATGGCTGTTACATTTTTCGTGGGAACGATGTTTTCATAGAGTTACAATTGTGATACAATTGTTTCGCTGCTTTTTAAGTTTGACAATTAAGTGTTACTTGATCTATGGGTTATTTGAATTTTTGGGTTCGTATTTTGGGCGATTTTACTTTACTTAGGAAATTTTGGGGTCTTGAAAATTGATTCCATTACAAAAGCAACCATGCTTTTAAGAAAGCAGACTAAAGATTTTCAAAAGGATTCAATATTGGTAGGGTCAATCAACGGTGTTAACTGTTTGAAGGTCAAGAATCAATCTGTGTTCAAAACGGTTCTGGAGATAAGGAAGCTAGATTTGGCTGATGATCTAATGTTAACATTTTCCTGTGGTAAGGATTACCCTGTCCCAATTTCATAACATTGCCGGACCCCCCCCCCCCCAAGGGCTACATGCCTGAGGGGGTTGTCTTTTTTGTTAATATACCCTTAGTAAAATTTGCCGTGTATGCAGATGACTTAGCCATTTGGACCGAGGGCAGATAGACCCGGTGACAAATTCTTTGCCTGACGAGTCTAAAAAGAAAGGCAAAGAGGTTGTAAAGAACGACAATTTAATTCTTAAGTGGGTTTTTTATCTCCAGCAGTCCCTTCCTATGCCCTTTGTTCAGACTAAAATAGATTTCTACAAAATGTAACTGTGGGCAACAACCTTACCATTCACAAAATAGGCATTTCGAAAGAGGGAAAGTCATACATTTACCTTTGGCACGAAGGAATAGGTGACAAGGGAGCCTCTGAGGTAGCCTCTTGTCTGTTTAAGTATCTGAAGGCACTGTCGTCAAGAACAAGACGGCTTGTACTCGGATATATGTGGTTCTCAGAATCGGAATATGTATTTTTTTTTACCATTTCTTACATAAATGAACTTGACTTGAGCTTGAATTTTCCATTTTGATTTTTGAAAGATTTTGAGAAAATTCAATTCGTAAAAACCGGTTAAATCCATTACCTCAAAATATACTCCATTTTAGCGAAATCTAATGACAAATTTCAGTTCCTCAATGTTTTTTGGCATATATCATTTTCCCCCAGCAGTTTTCGTTCATAATCGGATTCAGGGGACGCTTTCAACCAGAAAAATCGCTCTCCTGTAAAATTTGGAAAATGTGACTTAGACGGTTTTTGCATAGCGCTGCGGCATTGGGGAAATAAGCAGCAGCCATACTCTTGTTTGTAGTGAAAACTATAAGCATCTTGAAACATCTTGGAAATAGCTAATAAAATTAAACTTAATTCCCATGATTTGTATAATATAATACCGTTAATATTTTTTTCTTTGTGTGTTTTGTCGAGGGGAGGGGTCGACCTTGGAAGAAGGGTTAGTGGTCAGCCCCCATGATTTTTAGAATAAAATGTCTTTAATTAGTTGTTTGTTTGGTGTTTTTGGGGAGGAGGGGGGCTATCGAGAAAGGGCCAGGGGTCAGCTCCCATGTTATTTGTAATAAAATGTTGTCAATTGTTTTTATTTGGGTGGGGGAGGGGTGCGTGGTCAGGCCTGGGATCACCTCTCATGATTTATTTAATAAAATATCGTTCCTAATTTTAATAAGATGAGGGGTGGTGGATGGTCGGGCCATGGAGGGAGGGCCAGACCAAAACAGTGAAGTTACTGTGGAAGACGCACATTCTGGTTGAAAGCGTGGCTGAAGTGCGACGCACGTGAGACGGAGAGAACGGACTGAAAGAAAATACAAAGGTTATGAATATGTGAGTGCCAAAAATATTGGTCACCCTGCTAGAAAACAGACGGAAGCTTTTAGAAGTTGCAGGCTGAGTTGTTCTTAAAAATTTGGTAGCGAAACGAAAACCAGTCTGTTTGAATTGTATTGAGCTACAGGTAAAAAGAAAGAGCTACAGCAATTTCTTCTCAACTGCGTGAACAGAACTCGACTGAAATGAACCAGGAAAAGAAAAGATGATAGTAACAAGGAGCGCTAGGCCTGTTACTATTATGTGAACGTTGAATCAGAGAAAGTTAAAATATGGAAGTTCTGTTTTATGTCTGTCTTTTCTCTTACCAAAGCAGAACTTGCAACGGTCCAAGGTAACCATGGGAAGTTATCTTTTATTAGCACTCTTGAGAGATGTCAAGCTCCCACCAGATCAGTCCTAGATGACATTTAGGTTATAAAGCAGTACATTGAATCATTTCATGCTTATGAGTCCCACTATGCAAGATCAAAAACTTCCAGGAAATGTCTTTCTTCTGAACTAAGCCTTCAGAAGATGTACGATCCTTACAAAAATTTTGATACAGAAAATGGGTTGCCAGCAAAATTGGTTGCAATGTACAAGAAAGCTTTCTATCAAGAATACAATGTTGGATTTAAACCTCTTGTCAGTGACTCCAGTGGACTGTGTGAGAAGCTTAAGCAACAGATTAATTGTGCTGATGTTGAAGATTCCGAAAGAGTCTTGCAAGCTCAGCTTGAGGCCCATGAGACAGCCTATAGATCTGCGTACGAGTCTAAAAAGAAAGACAAAGAGGCTGAAAAGAACAACAATTTAATTCTTAAGTGGGTTTTTTATCTCCAGCAGTCCCTTCCTATGCCCTTTGTTCAGACTAAAATAGATTTCTACAAAATGTAACTGTGGGCAACAACCTTACCATTCACGAAATAACCATTTTGAAAGAGGGAAAGTAATACATTTACCTTTGGCACAAAGGAATAGGTGACAAGGGAGCCTCTGAGGTAGCCTCTTGTCTGTTTAAGCATCTGAAGGCACTGCCGTCAAGAACAAGACGGCTAGTCTTGTACTCGGATATATGTGGCTCTCAGAATCAGACTATGTATTTTTTTTTACCATTTCTTAAATTAACGAACTTGACTTAAGGTTGAATTTGCCATTTTGTTTTTTGATAGATTTTGAGAAAATTCAATTCGTAAAAACCAGTTAAATCCATTACCTCAAAATATACTCCATTTTAGCGAAATCTAATGACAAATTTCAGTTCCTCGATATTTTTTTGCATATATCATTTTCCCCCAGCAGTTTTCGTTCATAATCGGATTCAGGAGACGCTTTCAACCAGAAAAATCGCTCTCCTGTAAAATTTGGAAAATGTGACTTAGACGGTTTTTGCATAACGCTACGGCATTAGGGAAACAAGCAGTAGCCATACTCTTGTTTGTAGTGAAAACTATAAGCGTCTTGAAACATCTTGGAAATAGCTAATAAAATTAAACTTAATTCCTATGATTTGTATAATATAATACCGTTAATATTTTTTTCTTTGTGTGTTTTGTCGAGGGGAGGGGTCGACCTTGGAAGAAGGGTTAGGGGTCAGCCCCCATGATTTTTGGAATAAAATGTCGTTAATTAGTTGTTTGTTTTGTGTTTTGGGTAGGGGGGGGGGGCTATCGAGAAAGGGCCAGGGGTCAGCTCCCATGTTATTTGTAATAAAATGTTGTCAATTGTTTTTATTTGGGTGGGGGAGGGGGTGGGTGGTTATGCCTGGGATCACCCCTCATGATTTATTTAATAAAATATCGTTCCTAATTTTATTTAGATGAGGGGTGGTGGATAGTCGGGCCATGGAGGGAGGGCCAGGGGTTAGATCTCATGATTTTTGTAATGAAATATTGCTATTAATTTTTTTTTTGGGAACGAGGGTCGGGGCGGGCCATGAAGGGAGGGCCAAGGGTTATTTCCCATTATTTTCAGAAAATTATCGTAATTAAGTTTTTGTTTGTTTTTTAGGGGGTTTGGGCATTGGAGCGCCATGAAGGCTAATAAGGGAGGACCAGGGGGTCAGATCTCATGAATTATCATTGATAAATCTTTTTTAGGGAGACAGGTGGAGGATCAGGCTATAGAGGAACAAGGGTCGGCTTCCATAAGTTTCGGAATAAAATATCAAGTTTTTTTCAGTGAGAATGAGGGTCGAGCTTATCTGATGTTTGAACTATTTCAAAATACTCGCATAAAAAACCTTAAATGCCCCCAGGGCATAACTTACCTCACTTGGCCCCGGCTCTTGGGGTTAGTGTCGACCCTGGGGTGTTTGTTTTGTGATTTTAGAAATTATTTAAAAAAATTTTTATATTAAAATTTTTATTTAATAGATTTGGTGACGAGAAGAATGGGTGGGGGGCTAGTTGCCCTACTGTCCCTTTTGACTCTTGAAAAGAAAACTAGAACTTCTATTTTCCAATCAACTCATTTGAGTCCCTCTGAGGCTTATTTGACCACCTATTCCATAAAAACCTTATATATCCACAGGAAATAAGTTACTACCCTGTCCCCTGGGTTCTGGGAGATTAAGTTGATCCCAAAGTTTTGTTATATAATTGTTGGATTATTTCAAACAAAATAACTATTTCAAAATTTTGATCGGAAGTATTTCAGGAAAAGAGAGTTGGTGGGAGAAAGGGGGAATGCCCTTTCATACTTTTTTACTCTTTGGAAAGTAACTAGAATTTTCAATTTTCAATCAGATAAGCCCCCTCTGAAGTTTATACGACCCCCTTCCATAAAACCTTATATGACCACAGGGCATAACTGACAACCCCTGCTCCCAGGCTCTGGGAGGTTGTGTTTACTTCATATTTTTTTATACCTGAATTTTTGATCTATTTTTAACAAAATGACTGTCTCAAAATTTTTTGATAACTTGATATATTTTTTGATAACTTGATAGGTGATTTGAATAAAAGGAATTCAAATATTTTGTCTATGAAATAGAAGCTAACTCAATTTGCGAAAAGGTATTCCATTTGCACAACTGTGATCTGATTGAATTGTCGCCGACAATGAGATTTAATCACTGCTAAGCCTATTGTTATTGCGAAAGGGTTACCCAATTTACTTCTTAGTGTTAAATGACAGATTTCCAAATACGATCATTTTGAAAAGCAGACAAAAAAAATTGGACACTATAATCAGAATTATTTGATTAACATTTAAAAAGGGTAATGAGATATGTGATCTGTATAATACACAAGTGATGTTTGATAAGTATTGTCAATTTAAAATAGGATCTAACGTTCCCTTTGTTCCCTCATTTCTGAAGGGCAGGAGATAACTTAATTTACTTAGACAATGAATGATATTAATTAATGTTTTGAATAATAGGAATGTGAATGATTCTAATTAGTGATTGGATTGTATCAGTGGAGAAAAAAAGGATTAAACTGATTAACAGTTAAGGTAACCCCAAAGAAGCTGTTAACTGAGGTAATTTGTTATAAATTTGAAAAATACCTAACGACGAATCGGAAATGTTTGATTAACATTTGCAAAAAAAAGGACTAATGGGATTTGCGAAATGGAGGAGATGGGGTGGTTATGCACTGTATAATACAAAAGTGATGTTTTGGAGAGTTAGGGGTCGTGTGTGTCTCTTTGGGCTATGTGTGTCTCTTTGGGACGTTTGAATCTTTTGGTCTGTATGTGTCTGTATGGGCATTTTATGTCTATTTGGGCAGTGTATGTGTGTCTTTGGGCATTGTTTGTCTCTTAGGGCTGTGTGTGTGTCTTTAGCCTGTGTGTGTGTGTCTCTTTGAGCTTTGTGTGTCTCTTTAGGCTGTGTCTCTTTGAGCAGTTTGAATCTTTTTGGTCTGTGTGTGTCTCTTTTAGCTTTTTGTGTCGTTTTGGGTCTTGTGTGTCTCTGTTGGATGTGTGCGTCTCTTTGGGCCGTGTGCATCTCTTTGAGCTGTATGTGTCTCTTTGGACTGTTTGAGTAATTTTGGTATGTGTGTCTTTCTTTTGGCTGTTTGTGTCTCTTAGTGGTCTTGTGTGTCTCTTTGTGCTATGTGTGTCTCTTTGGTGTATTTGTATCCTTTGGTCTGTATGTGTCTGTATTGCCTATGGGCGTTTCCTGTCTCTTTTGGCTGTGTGTGTGTCTCTTCGGGCGTTGTGTGTCTATTCAGACTGTGTGTATGTATCTTTATTCTGTGTGTGTCTCTTTGGGCTGTGTGTGTCTCTTTAGGCTGTGTGTCTCTTTGGGTAGTTTGAATCTTTATGGTCTGTGTGTGCCTCTTTTGGCTGTTTGTGTCGTTTTGGGCTCTGTGTCTCTCTGTTGGATGTGTGCGTCTCTTTGGGCCGTGTACGTCTCTTTGAGCTGTATGTGTCTCTTTGAGCTGTATGTGTCTCTTTGAGCTGTATGTGTCTCTTTGGGCTGTGGGTGTCTCTTGAGTCTTTTAGGTCTGTGTTTGTCTCTTTGGGTTGTGTTTCTCTTTGGCCTGTCTGTGTCTCTTTGAGCTGTTTGTGTCTCTTGAGGCTGTTTGTGTCTCTTTGGGCTGTGTGTCTCTTTGTGCTGTTTGAGTCTGTTTGATCTGTTTGTGTGTCTCTTTGGGCTGTTTGAGTGTTTTTGGTCTGTGTTTGTGTCTTTGAGCTGTTTGTGTCTCTTCAGTCTGTGTGTGTGTGGTGGGGGGTTGTGGTGGGGTTTGTTTTGTTGTTGTGTTTTTTTTTTTTGTTTGCGGGTTGTCTCTGAGGGTGGGTGTTAGTTTGGGTGTGTGAGGGTGAGTGTGGGTGTGTGTGTGTGTGGGTGTGTGTGTGTGTGTGTGTGTGTGTGTGTGTGTGTGTGTGTGTGTGTGTCTCGGTGGGTGTGTGTGTGGGTCTGTGTGTGGGTCTCTGGGTGTGTCTCAGAGTGAGTGAGTGTCTCTGAGTGTGTGTGACTGTGTGTGTGTGTGTGTGTGTGTGTGTGAGAGTGTGTGAGTGTGTGTGTGTGCGTGTGCGGGGGTGTGTGTGTGTGTGGGTGTATCTGTGTGTGTGTGTGTGTGTGTGTGTGTGTGTGTGTGTGTGTGTGTGTGTGTGTGTGTGTGTGTGTGTGTGTGTGTGTGTGTGTGTGTGTGTGTGTGTGTGTGTGTGTGTGTGTGTGTGTGTGTTATCCCAGGCGGCGCTTCTCTGGTCCGGGGGACCTTTGGGGGCCGGGGGAGGGCCTTTGGGGCACAGGG
>NC_142794.1:969230-1023289 GCF_049724085.1 Artemia sp. Qi Xiang Cuo | reverse complement strand
GAGCCTTTCTACATTTCTGAGCGTTTCTACAGGTGCTAAAAAAAATATCTTTTTTAGACTGAAAGTAAAAAGTTTTTGGTATTGAAATTTGAACGTATCCTTTAAGGACCACTCAGACTTACGCATAAAAACAAAAAATTAAATTGTACGTGAATAATCTTTATTCTTCACGCCCATTCTGTGTTGGGAAAAATTCTACAGCAATTTTTTTCAATGGTCAAAACAAGTTTAAATTTGTTGTGGCTTGCACAACTTTCATTTTGTCACATTAGCAGAGTCGGTACAATCTCTTTATTATTATGTCAATAAAAAAAAACTCCCAAAAATTACCATGTTTTTTTTTAATATAAAAATATAATTTTCGTTCGTAAATAAAAGTGACGTTTGAAAATCGGCCGCCTGTTTGCTTCAAATAGCCGTCGTACCTTTTTTAGCACATATAAGAGGACTCGCTTTTGTTAATTTTTAACGCACTGGGAGAAGCGTGTACAAATTTTATCACAGATGTTCATGTGGAAAATTTTCAGGCACATACTACGCGTGAGTCCCTAGCATGAATGGTCTCTGAGGTGAAAAATGATACTCAGCGGTGAGAATAGGCTTACCATGGATATTCATTGGTTTTTCTCAATGAATTATGTCATGTTAAAGGCTTGAGCTTGACTTTAACATTTGCTTTGATTAACACAACGGACTTCCAATGGCAAGTTGGATAACAGTTTTGTGTGTAGTTAGTTAATAATATGTCAAGTGTATGGACTAAGTTAAAGAAAACATACTAATGGCGGTTCAGGGGCCTAATGTGTTCAAATCTCTGGGGGAGGGGGGGGAGTTGGATCTAATTGTAAAATGTCAACAATGAAGGAGAGAGAAAATGAGGGGTAGAGTGCTATAGAGGCAAAGGAATACAAAAGAAAATTTATCTCGGTCTGTAGATGCTTCAGTTTACTAAGTCTTTTGAATATGCTGAATTTCAACTGTGAGGCATAGTGGAAAGTGGGGTATCAGGAGGTCAAACAGTTTTTAGCAAAAAACTGTAGGTAAAGAGTGACCAGGCTCAATAGCACTTGAAACTATAAAAAACGGAAGTTTCATACCGAACAAGTATATTAAAAAGAACTGGGTTTTTTGACTGATTTCAAACAGAGCGGTTCCAGGAGTGTTTCTCCTGGGGGGGGTACACAAGAGATTGAGCGGTTGAACTTCCGTGAGGAGCAATTCTCATTAACACAACGTTGAGTCAAGTAATTACTTTACACTCCTTTAAACTACGATAGGGGGGCGCCCCCCTGGTTCCGCCACTAATTTCAAATATATAATTGTAATTATGTTTTGTTTTGCCCATTAAGGGATACGAACCTGATAAAAATTTCCCTGAGTCTCCGAAAAGTGTTTAAACACCCCCTAACATTTAGAGAATCTGAAGGAAAATCACACGGATTGAGCGTATCAGAAAACCCTACTGCATAGGTTTCAAGATCCTATCTGCGAAAATGAGGAATTTGTATTTTTTTCCAGAATAAAGATAACGAGTGCATGTTTATTTTTCCTAAGAGCTGATCGTATCGACCCAGTGGTCCTAGAGCATCAGGAGAGGGCTCATTTTAAAGAAAATTAAAATCTCTAGTGCCTTTTTTAAGCTACCAAAAATTGTAAGGTAATTAGTCCCCCTGTCAAGCTACTTTATTCAAAAAATCATCTGATAAAATTTTGAGATAACCAATTTGTTCAACATAGTTGAAAGGCCAATAACTATGTCTTGGGAAATAACATAGCCCTTCAGAGCTCCCGAGGAAATGTCTACGTTATAGAATGTGTCTATTGTGTAAGTAGAGTATTTGTTATTGGGAAGTGTACATACACGTTTCAGGTGGGGAGGAGAAGACGAATTTACTACTCGGGTATTTTGCACGGAGAGAATTTACCGCTGAGATGGAAAATTCCATGGAGTGAATTTTTAAGACAGAATCTGTTACAAGGGGAATTCGCCGGAATTCTTATGCACAGTTTGTTTTTATATCTTGCTTTCTCAGTACTGAGTCACTTTTAGGCGTAGAAATGTTAATGGTAATTGTAAGGTGTAAAGTGTCACAAGGATTGAATTGTCCAGATGATATTTTCATGGGGATGGGGATTTAACAGGCATATTTCCTGTCTTTGTTTAAAAAACTATCGTAAATCAAATTTAAAAATACCAGATTTTTGAGCTCATATTAGTTATAAAAAAAAAAAATTTAAAAGATAAGACATTAGTCCGTAAAATAAGGCGTGTTTTAACTAAAAAATTTGCACTTTATGATAAATTTAAATTGTTTTCCAAATTATTTAAACACGACTCCTGAAAGACAAGGGTCATTTAATTAGAACAATAATAAACTTTTTTAAAAGGGCCGAAAACTTTAGCTTGAAGAGCGAGGTATTGAGGAGGGGGAAACCCCCTGATATACGCAATAATTTCTGTTCGTTTTAGGCCTTAATGCTGCTCCTTACTTTGAGCTGAAAAAGCTTGTTTTTTAGTTAATTTTTATAAAAGGGATGCTAATTTGCAGATGTCAGAGTTGTTTTTTCATTTCCAGTTTTTTTTTTTTCATAGCAGTAAAATTCTTTAGACAAATTTTTAATAAAAAAAGTTGACATTACTTTTAATGATCCACTCAGTATAAAAAAAAATTGGTTAGGTTGGTCAGTGCCCTACCAATCAGTACAACGATCCGTATATAATGCCGTAAGAGCAAAATTTGGAAAAAGAAACGGTGAGTTATAAATGTCTGTTGAGGAAATTAATCAAGAAGAATAAATAGTTTTCCGAAATATCATTGAGAAACTTCAAAATTATTTCGGGTCTAACAGTATAGCTTTTTCGTATTCAAGGAGCATGTAAAACTGGCTTGTTTTTTGGTTTATTCGTATACATTCTTAAATGATCTTAACTCCATATATTTGAACTGGACATGCTTGTATCTGTCCTGTTCAGACTAGAAATCATTACCATTTTAGTACAATAACAATGAAAAAATTGTTTTTAAAATATTTTTAATAAATTAAAATTACCTAATGAACACCTTAACTCAACTCCATGTGTTAAGATTTCTAATAAATGAAAAAAGCCTAATAAATGAGTAAACACAAACCACCAATGTTGATATGAGAGTAAGCTGAAAAAGTCAGCTGTTGTTGCCGCCTTATGGTGTTTCCAGATATAAGAATGTATATATTATATCTTTTTAACATCAACAGTAATCATTTTTAACTATTGAAAAACATACAAATTTATAAAGCTTAACAAATAGTTTAGGAAGCATAGGTGTTGTTCTAATTGGCCAAGTACTTAGAAGGTTCACAAAAGAACAAAAATACGATTTCTAGTAGATTTTGCTCAGAAGGCACAAAAGTGTGCAACTGGTGTAAAAACTTCTATTTTCTACAAGATTAAGAACCAAAATACATAGGCAGGTAGTTGTTCAGAACAAACGAACATCCAAATAATGAAAATTTTAACTTTCTCTTTTTTTTATTTCCCTTGGATAAATTTTCACCTGGATCAGTAGTTCAAGTGTATCACTTTCATGGCTGGCATAGCAACGGTGTTAAATGACTATGAGAATTTGCTTTGCGGGGACGAAGAAACAACTACCGAAAATGAATAAAAAAGAAAGCTACGATTTTATAGCTTTTCACGGCAAAGAACTTGCATCCGCAAGTGCGCTGCAGCCTAGTATGTTTTCTGATGGCTGATCAGCCGACTATGGAACTTTGTAACAACAAAATATCTCTTGTTGTAAAATTTGTTAAAAAAACAAGATCTTTTTTTTCTACAAGTGAAGCATATTTGCATATTGCTTAAGCTTTGCCTAAGCATTCAATCCAACTAAACTGAAGAAATAGGCTTAAAGTTCTAAAAATAACGCTCTGGTTAAGGGATTAAAATCATACCCACAACGATGTGTTAGAGCTAGTGACGGCTGATTTTCAGAGGCAACGCTAAAGCGTTGCCTCTAAAGCCTATGGCAAAGGCCATACGGCTCCAATGTTTTATTATTATTATTTTTTTCCCCCAGTGGTACTTCCTATCGAAGAGGTCGATCAATAAACTTAACAGTGGGCACGCTCGATTTGAAATCAAGAATTCTCGTGCGCTTTTTAATTGTAAAACGTGATTTAGAGGTAACTAACATCCCTTCCACGCCTACTATTTACCAAAACGCATCCAGATCTTAAATTTTGTAAGTGGTATGATCAATTGTTTATTATTCTAAGATAAAATTGCCGTATGCGTAAAAAAAAAAACAAGAGTAAATATGATTCTGCAAGAAAACCGTGGATTACCAGTAGTCTTCTTAGATCTATGAAAAGGCGCCATGAATTATATAAAAAGAGTATAATTGAGGCAAGCGTACTAAACCAGCAAATTTATCGTAAGTATAATGTTGCTTTAAATAAATTATTGAGGAAGGCTAGAATTGAGTATTTAGCTAAAGAATTTAAAAAGAGTGAGGGTAACCCGGCAAAGACGTGGAGTCTCCTCAGGCCTCTTATTGGCAAGAGAAGAGTTACGTTGCCAAATCTTCAGTCAGATCAAACTCCAGTTCAACTTTCCAATCAGATGTGTGATTATTTTTCTAGTGTAGGTAATAATGTTGCCGGATCTATTTATTACGATAGGAGTGATGGTACTTTTGATCAAGATCGCACTCCCAGTTGTGATAATTATATTTTAATGACTAAAGTGACTGAAAGTGAAATAACAGATGTACTAATGGGTATGAAAAATAAAGCTTCTGGGGTTTATCTAATATCTATAAGAGTGCTAAAGTTTGTTCTACAATGTGTTATTAAACAATTGGTTTCACTAATAAATGGTTGTTTTAAAAGTGGTGTGTTTCCAAAGTGTTTGAAACGAGCGAAGATTGTTCCAATATTTAAGGGGGGTGATAAAAATGATATAAGTAATTACCGTCCCATTTCGTTGCTACCAGTTATTGCTAGAATTTTCGAGAAGCTAGTATATATAAGGCTAGAAAAGTATCTTGAAAAGAATTTGTTTTTTTATCAAAATCAATTTGGTTTCAGAAAAGGTTATTCTAGTGAGCATGCAATGTTGTTTTTGACTACATATGTTAATGATGCATTAGACAATAACCTTAAAGTTGCATCAATTTTTCTGGATATTGCGAAAGCGTTCGACACTGTATCTTATGATATTTTGTTAATGAAGTTAGAAAATTGTGGTATTAGGGGAAATGCTTTGAAGTTGTTAGAATCATTCTTAAATTCAAGGTCAATGTTTGTGGAGGTTAATGATGCACGTTCTGACAGTAGATTTATAAATTGTGGAGTTCCCAGGGATCACCCCTAGGCCCACTTTTGTTTTCTATTTATATAAATGATTTGTCAAGTGCAGTTGATGGGTTGTATACTATTATTAAACCTCCTCTAGAGGACACTTAAACCTAGTAAAGCCCTAGTTATGTTTGCTGACGACACGAAATTAACCGTATGTGGTAGGACTGAGAATGAATTGATGTCGCAATTACGAGAAGGTTTTAAGAATATAGAAAGGTGGATGAGAAGTAATAGGTTAAAACTTAATTGTAATAAGTCTAGTTTATTGATATATAGCAGATCTCCAAGTTATTACCCATGGGTGAATAATTTAAGTAATGGTACATCAATGATTCCACGAAAGAGGAGTGTTAGATATTTGGGGATTATTATTGATGAAACTTTAAGTTTTGTAGATCATATTGATTGTGTGTCTATGAAACTTGCACGTAATGTTGGAATTATGCGTAAACTGAAAAATTTTCTCCCAACTAGTATATTAAGATTATTGTATTTTTCAATTGTACATCCATATCTATTATATTGTTCTTCAGTATGGTCGTCTACCTTTGGAACGCATCTTCTGCCCCTGCGTGTACTACAAAATTCGGCAATAAGGCTTTTGATTGGTAAGGATAATAGAGGATCATCTGTTCGTAATGAGTTTATGACGCTGAAGATTCTACCGGTATCGGGTCTTTTTAAATTTTATAAAACACAGTTCATGTTTAAGTATCTTTATGGTAGTGTTCCTGTTTGTTTTAAGGGAATGTTTGTGAGTGGGGGTGATGTTCATGAGCATGGAACTAGAAATTTGGAAGAATTTCGAAGACCGATTCCGCAAGCGACAAGATCATTTTTTTCTATCCGTCATGCCGGTCCGAGTGCTTGGAATAGTTTACCAGTGGAACTTAAATGTGTGGATGACCTGCTGCTGTTCCGTAGTTTATTGAGATCGTATTGTTTAGTAATTTATTATTTTTAATGAATTGGCTAAAAAGGGGGGGGGGTACGTGATTAGTGTCAGGTGGCGATGTATAGTATGTTAGTATTAGTTTTTGAGTTGGAGGGCAGAACTTGTATTTGTATTCATATTAACTGAAAAGAGTTATTATTTTGGATCTTATTTTGTTATTATGATTTTTTATGCGTCTAGAAGGGATTACACCCGCACAAGCTTGCTTCTGGGGGTATTTTGTTTGTTTGTTTTTTTATGTATATAGTAAAATAAATCCCAGTTATAAATTGAATTGAATTCACATCCAATCAAAATTTTGAGAGAACTAGTGTATTATCGATAGATGAGTTGTTTAGATAAAAATGTTTTTGAGGAGGATATGTACCCTCGAGCCCTCAGGACCAAGGGGTTCGTTTCTGCAACGTGGGACTATCATGATGTTATAAACCGGTTTGTTCCTATAAAATAAGAACAGAAATCATATAAACTGTGGTTTTGAGTGAAGAGCAAAAGACGGGATCATAAATAATTTCTGAGACCACACTTGCCAAGCCTTGCAAGATGAGAAAAAAAACACTCAAAAAAGAAGACATTTCAAAATAGTTAAAATTAAAATAGAATTTAAATAATGTATACACTTTTTAAAGAATACATGCAAATACTTTGACTTAACCATCCTTGGTGGAAAATTAGAAAAAAAAAAAACACACCTAAAAACAATTGAATAATTTTTAAAAATCCGGAAGAAAAAACTAATAAAACAAAATAAGAAATAATTTTCTCGTATTTTCATTTTTTTACTGACTGTAAATATCCCTGTGTTTTTTACGTTTTTTTTTTCCTGTCCGATGACGTGATCATAAATTCCTAAAAGAAACTATAAACTTTAATTGGTTGACAATTACATTTGGTATCTTTCTAAATGTCAGCAAAGAAGCAAATCCTACATAAATTGTCAAGGAAGCTGTCCCCCTTGTCTACAATAAATGCAACTGCTTCTTAGCACTTTCTTCTGCTACTTTCGAGATTTGATAAATTGTCTATAACTGTATCATTGTTCTTAAAAATATTGGTAATATTTTTATACGAATTTGCTTTAAATTTATAGGTCTAAGATATATCTTTAAACTGCCGTGGATCAAAAAACTCAAATTCTTTATTTTGAAAGATGATTATTATTATAATCCAGTGACTTCGTCTGTTTATCAGAAACACACATAGTTTTTCTTTCTTTGATTGACAGTTCCGCCGTAGCGATCTTTTTTTTATGTAAAATGGACTGATTAAAATACCATTTTTCTTTTTCCAAGTAGAGTTTTCTATGAATATAATTATGGATAATTCCATTATTTCATCATTCAGCCACTTATTGACTGTCAATATTAACACATCTAGAATAAAGATTTTGTCCTTTCCCTCATATAGTTTAGTCTATACCCTTTATATTCTCATAGTATGGCTTGGCTTTGACAAAGTTTTCTTTAACTCGTCTTCATAATCAACAAAAGGGTTTCTAAATTTAAATACTAAGACGTGTGAATTTTGTTTGTACTTATATTAGAAATAAATGTCAGCTACAATAACTCATATGAGAAAAATGGGAAGCAGTGTAGTATTTCGAACGGAAATTAGCGAGTGTAAGGTTACTTTTCTTTTTCCGAACTTCTTTGACATTTTCGGATGATTGAAAACATTCATGTTTTTCAGTGGCATTTTAACTGTTCTCGTTAGTTGGCAGATATATGCATTTTCCATGGGGTTTTCTCTCAATTCCGATATTATCAGTATATAAATTCGTATCTTCCCCTTATGTTTAAATAATAACATCAGGTTGAAAATATGGATCTTCACTAAAAGCTTTTCTTATTGTGTTAGTTTCTATGGCGTTTTGGTAAATGGTTCCACAGAATCAATGGAATCCATTGGCACTAAATTATCTCATATATCTCTCCATTATTTTGAAAAACACTTCTAGGAAAGAATTAGTTAATTTATTTTTGTCACATGGAAGAAGAAGGGCGGTTGTTAATGAGCAAAGAATGTCAATCAGCTATTCCAACCTGTGCAATATTTTCACATTGCAATCTTTTTTTGAGAGTTTGGGTTCATTTGACTGAAAATTTTCTCTGTGGTCTGTACACTTTTTTGAAGCGAAACCCCAGGACAAAAAGTTTTTATCCCGTCACTCCATGGTACTTAAAAATTCTTCAGGATCTGAATATTCAAATTTTGGCTCCTCTTTCACTATAGTTTCTACCGAAGGGCTTGCATTTATTATCTTTTTTTAATTCAGAGACGGCAATCCTCACTCTCTCTGTTATGTATGTCTCTGTGAACAGAGTTTCTGAATATTTCCATCGTCTAATTAAGGACTGCAGCAAATGCTGCTGCATCGCCCTCACACTACTGAATACCACAAACTCTAAAATCAAAGATTCTGAACGTGCTGCAGCACAGAACGTTTGTATAGATTTTATCATATGAGCTCCGCGGATAATCAATTTTTATTTTCCTTTTCCTGTGTTCCCAGAAGTTACCATGTCGAAAGACCAATCTAAATATTGGTCCAAGCTATGATCGTTAAAAACTCAAAGAACCGCATATATTAGTACCCAATAAATCAATTACTATGTATGGAATCCTTATTTGCGTTTTTTGGCGAATAGCATAGTTAACGTCTGGCAAAATAGTCGAAATCGAGGCTGTATCGTGTCGTTCCGAGACTGCTTCAAAATATGAATACGGAGACATTCCTTTCTTATTACTGGGAGAAACTAACGCATTTAGGTATTTCTTTTTGTTATGATTACCTATCTTGCATATCAGACCCTACGCAGCATCAAAATGAAGGGTCAATTTTGTTCTATCTCTGAAGCAGCTAAACTAATCTGGAATTCTGTAAACAAGACAAGGGAAAAATGAAGCCAAAATAGTCTTTGCATGTAGTCAATGCTATCGGGCTTTTTCGTCTTCGAGAAAAATAATTGCAGTTGTGCTGTTGCTACATTATTAGTTTTTGTTCTTGCTTCTTGCTCCAAGAAAAGATGAAAATGTGACTGCATTGATTTAGCGTTCTCGGAAAGAGCCTTTTGTAAAACACTCAAGGAATCCGGGAGGAGAAATATTTTGTTCTCTTTAGACGAATGATATACGCCTTGGAAGTCTCTTTGATATGTCTGAAATGTACTCTTATTATTCTTTATTTCTTGAACTATAAGATCACTTTTTTCAACTGAAGGTTTACCTTGTTATGATCCGGACGTTATGAATGATGTGTTTTTGGATGGGAGTAGTTTCAATCCCTTGACCTGTCTTTTGGCCTTTCTTTAAGTCATAATAAATTTTAAAATAAGGTAATTTATTCTTCATTAATGATGCTTTCCAAAATTATCCAAGTATATTAAATTTTCGAATTATATTCATTAGTTCATTTCAGTAATGTTGACTGTTTAGAGATTTACTTTCTTTTTTGTAAATAATTTGTAGGTAAATTAAAAACCGTTTGAAATGTAGATTATTCTGAATGTAGAGCAAACAGCTTTTCGGTTATTAGAAAGCACAAGGGGGCTAGCCCAACTTGTTTTGTAGTAATATCTGTTCTTTTTTAAGTTTAACTTGATTGGTTATCGTAATTCATGTTCGTTTTTATTTATTTATTGATAGCAATTTATTTGTTGGTAACATCTTACGGTTGAATTATGATTTAGCTTTATTTCTGTTTGGGTTTCATTTAATGAAGCACTTTACTTTTCATTCACAATCTTCTTCTGTTTATTTTATAATTTATAAAAAAAACCAAAATATAGGATAAATCTTTTTGAATTTTCCGAATTTGATATTTTCTCGTTTTTTCGGGAAGTCTGATCCTTAAGAGAGAAATTTGTATTATTTTTTTTTTCTTGTCTGATGAGCTAGTTTAAGGCAACCAGGCATGGACCCAATGTGTCAACTGTCAAGCTTGTGTATTTACTTTTGTGTTTGAATAAAAATCTTATATTCCCTTCTTTAATTTGTTTTTATACCTTAAATCAATACTTGGAAACAGATACAAGTCCTGATTCCAACTTTCTAACCTATAAACTTGATATATAATGCTCTTTGTTTGAGTATCACTTTTGTCATTCTGTCATTCTAATAAAGATTTTGTTAGCTTCAAATTTCGCAAATTCAAGAGGCTAATTTATGACAGGCGGGATATATCTCGTAACCACCTATTTCCAGCTTTTATTGTTCCTAAAGCAGAGATTAGATATAAAGTTTGAGTCACATTTAACTTTGGACACTTCCAAATCAGGCGATACTGAATATTAGATAGAATAAAATTTAATTCTAAACACAAAGTTAAACTATTAAGGACTGGATGTGAAATAAAACCGGACTCAACGATTTGAATAATCAAATACAGGAGGCGAATTTGGTTCACAAGTTTCACTAGCACAAAAAAATATCTATTTTGCTTCACTACACTATAACACTTGTCAATAAGCTTGTGGATGTATAATTCAATGGAACATCTTTCTTTTCAATACCTTTTTTCAATTTTTAATTTCCTTCCACCTCATCTCCTCTTAGTCATACCACTAATAATAATAAAAATATTTAAGCATTTACAAAAAACTAAGTGCAAACTACACTTTAATTCACATAAAGATAGCAGCAGAAGAAAGGTCTTTACATTATTAAAGTCCTACTTCTATACCATGTTAAAAAATGTTCTCCCGCATAGGACATCCTCCCGCTGCAGGAAGTCCCCTCTTACGGTGGCCACTTTAAAATATGAAATAACAAACTTTCTTTAATTCTAATTCTACGACAAAGCCATAAATATAAAATCATCCATTCCCCCCCCCCCAAAAAAAAAAACACACATCTTTTTAAACTTGTTTATATTTCTTTTTTGTTTACCTTTTTTTTTTGGTTATTTAACTGTTTACTAAAATAATCAAAGATATTCAAAAAACGACCGTATATGGTCCATATTTAATAACGTGAAAATGCACACACAGAGAAAATACGGTAGCAGAAGAACAAACGAATAAGACGAAGGCGAAATATGGTATGCCTTTTAAAAGTATACACTTGGCACCAACTTTCTAGAATCGGAAGTCCCAGCTATTGGCTCTTCGACTGGCCTGGGTACAAACCCATTTACAAATACTCCCTTGCTGCCCTAAAGCCCCCCCCCCCCTGGCCTGATCTCGGTGTGAAATATATAGAACACACTCTGTTAGCAATAGACCCTGAAAAGGTGTCTCAAATTCTCCTCAAATAATTTACAGTATGATTTCAGCTTAACTTTACATTGCATAGAATAATCATACTTTTATATATGAATCAAATAGGCTGAAATGACTACACTACCACATTTAAGATTTTCATTCTTTTCTTTCCTTTTCCTCCCTTCCGGATTAATCGGAAGGGAGGAATATTTTTTAATCTTGCGTCTTGAATATCCTTTAAATCTTACGCTAACTGAAAGGCAATTAGCCTTGACCTGCATCTACTAAGTTAAATATCTAGCAGGTATATTCAGCTTAGGTAGATTCTTTACTTAAAATCTTTACGAATTTTCATTTATCTTGGTGTGAAGGAGTGATTGAGAGGAAAGCGGATGTGAGAGGCTAAATAGGTTTTGTGTGGCCCTTTAAGGTGTGATTTAGAAAATAATGCTATAAATATATTTAGAACGAGAGCTTTCTAATGATCTGCTATTTGACAACTTGACACTAAAAAAAACTTGTTTGGACTAAATCTAAGCTGGGGTAAATACAATAATGGTATTTTTTAGTTTTTAAATAGCCACGTGACACCTCATTTGAAAACTCCTGATATATTTCCTTCCCGGGACATTCTTTGAAAAATGAGCCTAAAAAATGACTGAAAATAAAACACAAGATACCGATATGACCGATACGATATATGTGATACCAATATGCCCGATACCGATACTGCGATATTGATACGCCCGATACCACGTACAGTCTGTCCCCAGGGACTATGGAGGGTCATATCATCATCAAAACCATATTTATTGGACCTTTGAACTATATTAAACAAATTGTTAGAGGAAGACTTTGGGATGAATAGCTAGTTATCCTGCAATGTCTTCGGTCATTTAAAAAAGGCACTAGCATATTTAATCTAAATTTCAATGACCCATTAAAGATCTCTCTGATGATTGTTATGCAGCACCTCTTTGAAAGCTCGTGACAAAATAAATTTTAAATAGCCAAGTCTTATCCAATAGTTTTTTTAACCAAGTTTGATTTTGCGTTGTTTTTCTTTGGGAGGTACTTATATTCCGGGTAAGAGCGTTGATTGAGCTAGGTAATTCCGGGGAAATTAAAACCTCTGTATTTAAGATATCAAACAGTTCGTGGTAACAAACTGTAAGTAAGGAGCGACCCGGCTCAATGGTAACCGAAACTCTAAAAAACGGAATTTTGATACCAATAGATACATCAAAAGAATCAGATTTTAATTTTGATTTCAAATTTCAATTTTATTTCTGGTTTCATCAAGTTTAATCTTATCCATCAAAATTTACGTAACTGAGAAAATTTTGGCTGATTTTAGAAAAAAGGAGGAAGATCCTTAAAAGATTTAGAACCTTAAGGAAAATCACACCATTATATTCAGTGTCTCAGAGGACTCTACTGCAGAGGTTTCAAGCTCCTATCTACAAAAATGTGCAATTTTCCATTTTTTGCCAGAAGACAGATCACGGATTCGTGTTTATTTGTTTTTTCCCCCGGGGTAATCGTATTGACCCAGTGGTCCTAGAATATCGTAGGAGGGTTCATTGGAACGGAAATTAAAAGTTCTAGTGCCCTTTTTAAGTGACCAAAAAAATGGAGGGCAACTAGGCCCCCTCCCTCGCTCATTTTTTTCTCAAAGTCACCCAATAAAAATTTCGAGATAACCATTTTGTTCAAGATAGTCGGAAATCTAATAAACATGTCTTTTAGGATGATTTAATCCCCACAGTTCCCAGGGGAAGGGGTGGAAGTTATGAACTATGCCCATTGCTTACATATAGTATTGGTTATTGGGAAGTATACAGACATTTTCAGGAAGGATTTTTTTCTGTTGGGGGCGGGGGG
This sequence comes from Artemia sp. Qi Xiang Cuo, assembly GCF_049724085.1. Lineage (NCBI taxonomy): Eukaryota > Metazoa > Arthropoda > Branchiopoda > Anostraca > Artemiidae > Artemia > Artemia sp. Qi Xiang Cuo. Next base: position 1,009,906 of record NC_142794.1, on the reverse strand, counting down.
GCTGGAGGGGGGGTTACTCGGGAGAATCTTTCCGTGGAGGATGTTTCTTTGGGGCAAGGGAATTTCTATGAAGGGGGCGCCGGATTTCCAAGCATTATTTAAAAAACTATCAGAAATTAAATTAAAAAAACCGGTTTTTTCTACTGAAAGTAAGAAGCAACATTAGAACTTCAAACGAACAGAAATTATTACGAATATATGGGGGTTCTCCCCCAAGTCAATACCTCGCTCGTTACACTACAGTTTTTTTAGTGCTTTCAAAATAGCTATATATTCTAATTAAACGGCCTTCGTTATTCAGGTGTTTGTTAATTAATTTTTTTTTTTTAATTTTAACTTTTTTCTTTGTGTGGTTCTTTTCTTTCGGGGTGGGGGATTTACGGAGCTAGGGCATTCCTGGTCAATGAAACCTTCTCTATTTAAGATAGATCTTATTATAAAGAGTCTCATTGCGGGTTTCCATATTTTTTGTTTGGACATGGAGGGTTTGAGAGGAAAGGGGAGATGGGAGGCAAAACAGGATTGGTACGGCCCTTTTAGATTTGACTCAGAAAAAAACACTAGCAACATGTTCAGAAGAAGGGTAGCGTTCAAATGTTGTGCTGTTTGATAAGCTTTGACAAAAAGCAAAAAACCTCATTTGGTCTACCTCTAGACTACCTCCATAACGATAAAAATAAAATATAATTGAATATAATCATGCAACACCTCATTTGAAAGCTCCTGACATAAAGATTTTAAATATCTAAGTCTTATGCAATAGTTTTTGGAACCAAATTTAAATTTGCCATGTTTTTCTTTGGGAGGTACTTATATTCAGGAGTAGGGTGGTTTATGGAGCTAGGAAATTCCTAGGCAAGGAAAACTTCTCCATTTAAGATGTATGTTACTATAACAAATCCTTTTACGAACTTTCATTTTTCTTGTTTTGACATGGAGGGTTTGAGAGGAAAGGGGAGATGGGAGGCAAAAGAGGATTTGTGTGGCCCTTTTAGGTTTAATGTAGAAAACAACGCTAGGACTATGTTCAGAAGAAGGATAGCTTTCAAATGATGTGCTATTTCATAAGCTTTGACAAAAAATGAAAGACCTCATTTGGCCTACCTCTAGACTACCTCTGTAATAACAAAGATAAGATATAATTGAATATAGTCATATGACACCTTATTTGAAAGCTCCTGATATAAAGATTTTAAATATCCAAGTTTTACCCAATGTTTTATGAACCAAATTTAAATATGCGATGTTTTTCTTTGGGAGAAACTTATATTTAGGGTTGGGGGGTTTATGGAGCTAGGGCATTCCTGGGCAATGAAAACTTCTCTATTTAAGATATATCTTACTATAAAGAATCTCTTTACGAATTTTCATTTTTATTGTTTTGACGTGGAGGGTTTGAGAGGACAGGGGAGATGGGAGGCAAAAGAGGATATGTGTGGCCCTTTTAGGTTTGATTAACAAAACAACATTAGAAACGTGATCAGAAGACGGATAGATTTCAAATGATGTGCTGTTTGATAAGCTTTGACAAAAAGCGAAAAACCTCATTTGGCCTACCTCTAGACTACCTCCATAACAGTAAAAATAAAATATAATTGAATATAGTCACGCGACACATCATTAATGTTATTAATGTCATTAATGTCATGATATATGTTAATATAAGAAATTTCTTTACGAGTTTTCATTTTTCTTGTTTCGGCATAGAGGGTTTCAGAAGAAAGGGGAGATGGGAGGCAAAAGATAATTTATATGGCCCTTCTAGGTTTGACGCAGAAAAAAACGCTAGAAATACTTAGAAGAAGGATAGCTTTCAAATGATGTGCTGTTTGATAAGCTTTGACAAAAAGTGAAATACCTCATTTGGCCTTCCTCTAAACTACCTCAATAAAAGTCAAAAATAGAATGTAATTGAATACAGTCATGTAACACCTCATTTGAAAGCTCTTTCCATAAAGACTTTAAATATCCAAATCTTATGCAATAATTTTTGAGCCAAATGTGAATTTGCCATGTTTTTTGGGGAGGTAATTACGTTCAGAGGTGGGAGGGTTTATCAAGCTAGGACATTCCTAGGCAAGGAAAACTTCTCCATTTAAGATATATCTTACCATAACGAATCTTTTAACGAATTTTCATTTTTCTTGTTTTGACATGGAGGGCTTGAGGGGAAAGGGGAGATGAAAGGCAAAAGAGGATTTGTGTGGCCCTTTTAGGTTTAATGTAGAAAACAACGCTAGAATCGTATTCAGAAGAAGGATAGCTTTCAAATGATGTGCTGTCTAATAAGCTTTGACAAAAAGCAAGAAACCTCAATTAGTCTATCTCTAGACTAACTCTATAACAGTAACAATAAAATACAATTGAGTAGAGTAATGCGACACATCATTTGAAAGCTCCTGGAATAATGATTTTAAATACCTAAGTCTTAATCAATAGTTTTTTAACCAAATTTTAATTTGCCATGTTTTTCTTTGGGAGGTACTTATATTCAGGGGTAGGGGGTTATGGAGCTAGGACATTCCTAGGCAATGGAAACTTCTCTACTTAAGATATATGTCACTATAAAAAATCTCTTACGAATTTTCATTTTTCTTGTTTTGACAAGGAGGGTTTGGGAGGAAAGGGGAGATGAGAGGCAAAAGAGGATTTGTGAGACCGTTTTAGGTTTGTTGTAGAAAATAACTTTTGAAACATGTTTATAAGAAAGATAGCTTTTAAATGATGTGCTAATTGATAGCTTTTGAATAAAGAATGAAGCAACAAAATTGGTCTGCCTCCACCTCAATAGGCGGAACAGTCAAAATAATATTTTTTTTTAATATAGTCATGTAACACCTCATTTGAAAGTTCCTGACAAAGTAATTCCAAATAACAATGAAAAATTCTGTGAAAAAAATATTTAAGTCATTAATTTTAAGTTCACGCTTATATTTGTACTTTTAAGTAAAATATCAAAAACAGCAAAAAAATTCAAAAACTTAGTATTAGTTGAGAGCTGTAGGTGTCAGCTGTTTTTTTTAAGGATAATTTTTATTTTCAGAGCTATAGGGTAAGCAATTTTAGGTCAGGGAGATAAACCCGGAGATGGGAGCCAGGAGATAACTACATCCTGGTGAGTATGATGGGTATAAGAGATAATTACCAATGAAACTTTCTCTAAGGATTCTGGGGCTTAAAAAATAACCCAGGAAAGTATTGCCAAGCTACTGTGTAAACCTTTATTTGATTTATAAGTCTTAGAAATTTGCCTAGCCTGATTGACAAGTCTAGGGTAAAGGTAGGCTACCAATGATTTGACAGTGCAATTTTGGAACCCCTGTCAAATTTTTTGTTCAAAACAGAATAACTGCTTAGTTGTGACTTACAGCACCATCTCATGAAGCAAATTTTGCATTTCAACAATAGGAAATGTTGACACAATATCCAGTACACCCAGATAAACATTTAAAAGAACTTTTAATTCAGTCAGTTTCCTGTTTTTGACAAGAAAGGAGCTCCCAACAATTTTTCAGGTATTTAACATTCAAACTACTGTTACTTGCTTATTTATTGCAAAAACAAGTTGGGATTAGCACAAATGCATCAAGATACATCTGATTTTATCCTAATTCTAGTCACATTAGCTTTTCCTTGATAAAATTAAATTAAAATGGCAACAAATATTATATTCTCAAAATTAGGTTCCAAGCGTAAAAAATTCTTGTTTAATATAGTGGAATACCAGGTGCGCTAAAAATGTTCCTTTAGTCAAATTCAAATGTAGATAATGGCTTCTATAAATTGATTTATTTCTTTTGCTGCTATCTTGTTGTAGCCTTGTCAAAAGTTTCAACAGACAGCAACAGGCCCTGTCAAAATATAGATAACTCTCAAAACTTCACTGAATATGCAAAAGATATGAGAAATAGTTGGTGTTGAAATTCCAGGGTCCACTGACAAATATATAGCTGTCAAATTTATGGGTTCCCCCTACTGCCAAAAATAGCAGAGGTTCACATGGAAGTCATTTTTCCCTTTCCCTAGCACTTATCAATGAAACTTAAAAAAAAAATTCTCAAATTTGAGTTGGAAGTTGAACTGCAGCTTGACAAATACTATGCCATTTTCTTTAGCAACAAAAAAAGCAACTTTGTTGGTTGGATTCTGGACTTTCCTGACAAAGGACAGTCCAAAATAAAATTTTCAAGTGGATTAAAATTACAGATCCCACATTGAAATGGACAAATTTTGATGATATTTATACTCTCAACATAGAAAAAATCTTTGGAAGGCAAGTAAAACTGACAGGAAGTGGGTCATTCCAGATAGCATTCAGAGATGCTATTCTTTTAGCATAAATGGAACACTTAGAAAAAACACGATTTATGTGATATAGGTCAAAATATCGCACTCCTTATGATTAACCAATTTTGTTCTACTAAATACTACATACTTGAAACAATTTTGTTAGTTTTATTAATTCTACTTTTTGAATTGTTTTATACTTTTATACATTCAATAAAGTTGAAGAAAAACAAAGAAACAAGAATGAACATGTTGAATACATCAGGTTCTGCCCACAGGTATTCCCCAAGTATTTCAACATGTGTCAACTATACCAGCTTCTGCCCAAAGATATTCCCCAAGTATTTTGACACATGTGAAATTGGGTTCCAACTTGCATCAAAAACAGGTAACTTTTTTTGTGTTGAATTTGTTGGTGAAAATGCTCTAATTTAGGAAAATCAGAGTTTTGTACTCTTTTCAGATAAAACTTCAAACTTCTCATCAAACAATTAGATTCCTAGATGTTTTTCCAACATAGTGAAACCCTTTTCAAACCAAAAGTATTTAAATTAGGACTTCTAGAGTAGAAAAACTGGTTTTTTACAAAATCTCTTGAATCAATGGTACTTTTACCCTATACCTATTAGAATTTTGACACAACAACAGTATACTTTAATTTTCAGATTTTGGTTTCTTTTTCTCTGGTTTTAGTTTTGAAAACTCAATTCCTGTAATTTGAGTATAGTTTAAAGCCATATCAATGGTTTTTCCTAAATTCAGGAAATATATTTACATATCTTTAAAACCTCATAAATTGGGACTAACCAAAGTTGTGAAGATGAAAATATTTTTCTTTAACTTCATTTAAGCAGAACGTCTATTTTGCAAGGTTTTAGTTCTGTAATGTAGTATATCAAAGGACAATGCCCTCTAGATGGTGGAGTAATTGAGATAGGTACTTCAAAATACCTTCCCAGGAAATACTATAGTCTTTAGATCCATCTCTGAAAGTTTTATTTTTTCAGCCGCACAGTTCTGCTGAACCCCAATTTATGAGATTTCAAAGATGCAAATAAATTTCAAAAAATTAAGAAAATGCCATTACTATGGTACCATGGATACCATTTACTCTACTTTGAATTCTACTCAAATAACAGAGTTTACACTTCAAAGACTAAATCCAGAGAAAAAGAAACTGAAAGTTGAGTTAAATTGTTATGTCAAAATTCCAATAGGTACCTGTCCAGTTGGCAAATTTCTAAGACTTAAAAATCAGAAGAAGTTTGGCAATACCTTTCCAAAGCATGTTTTTGGCCCTAGATTCATTACTGAAACTCTCATTTTCCTGACCTAATCCCTTTCCAAGATAGCAAAAAGTAGCTTGTCTAGAATTTACTGTTATACAGCATTTTCTAAGATTAGGTTCAATTATTAAATGTGTTTTTAATTAGGCTTTGCTGTTGTCTATATTTGAAATTGTGAGTGTCTTATGATGTTAAGACTTTCAAGCTAATAGTATATTTGTTAAGAGGATTTTGACACATCTATTGATAAAACAAACCACTTTCTAGTTGGTTTATTGAGATTTTACAGTGATTTTGCTGTCAGCTAAATCTTTGTATGATTTATTAGCTGGCTAGATTATCCTGCTAGAGTAGAGGTAGATTAGAGTAGATTAACCGGCTGACTACTGGGTATCTTACCCTACACTTTGTTATTGGAATCTTGAAGATGCTAAACAGCTGAAATCTTACTGATTGATTCTATTACTTGAAAATATTGGATTTTGCTTTTGCCAAATCTGCTTGTCTATGGTATACATGAACCTGTTGTAACAGGACTGAAGTTAGGCTAGACCTAGCCTAACTGTGGTTGTTGTGTGAATTAGCTCAAGAGTTAAACTCAAGCACCAAAATACAAAGATTTTGAGTAGAGCCCTACAGATGACCTTTTATACATTCTATACTTTTATATCATGACTGAGAATAAAAATTGTATTATAAACAAGCATGAATAAGGTCCTTCTGATGACTCTTTAATATTTTCTTTTTTTTTTATTAATTAGAAAATGGTATAAAGTCAAACATAAGACAAATGTTTTCTATCATTATGAAGAACAAAAAAAAAGTTTTTACAAATAACTTTTTGTGCTGCGATCTATATATAAGAGACTAAATAAAGCCCTACAAATACCTTTTTGCACATTATTTTATCATAGAGCAACCTAAATAAAGTCTACCAATGGAATTTTTATATTATACTGTAGTAAAGAACCATGAATAATGTAATACAGATGACTTTAATATTGTCAATCCCTACAAATAAGCAAAAAGCAGTATAAAGTCAAAAATAAGTCTGTTAGGTTTTCTCTCATTATGATGAGTAAAAAAAAAGTCCTACAGCTGACTTTTTCTGCCTTATTCTATATATATCTGGCTAAATAAAGCCATACAGATGTCTTTTTACTCATTATTTATTATAGAGCAACCGTCATAGCCTGTCAATGACTTTTTCTATCATACTGTATTAAAAAGAACCATGAATAATGTCATACTGATGATTTTAAGTATTTTCACTCTCTACTAATTAGTAGAAAACTCTGTAAAGCCAAATATAAGACAATATTATGTTTTTTCTCATAATGTAGAATAAAATAAATAGGTCTTACAGATGACTCTATACCCTATACCTCAGTCTGTTTATAACAACCTGAATAAAGTCTTACAGATGACTTTATACATTATACTATTATCGAGAAATCAAAATAAAGTAATCCAGAGTGCTAACGATTCCATATAAAGGTAGATCATTTATTCAAAACCTAGTACCTATAACAAAAAATCTCATTTAAGGTACAAGCAAAGAATGCCAAGCAGGAATGCAAGCAATACTCATAGATGAGAATAAACATGAGATAGGAGTAGAAAGATTACCTTATCTTAGTCCTTAGATCTGCCTGTGCTGCCAGAGGAACCTGGGGCATCCACCAGACTTTGCCAATCTTTTCTGAATTGGGCAGCTGTGTATATGTCTTCCCAATTAGGTTGAAGAGAAGCATGGATACTGCACAGATCAGACTGGTATGTTTGTTGGAGAGTGTTCTGAGGTCTTGCCTGTCCTTGACTTCCATTCGGGTGTCAATGTAAAGTGGATTTTTGGATCTGAGTGTCCTGCATTTGGACAACATGGCCCAAGTGTCTCCACCTCTGAGCTCTAATGATTTAAGTAACCAGAGGCTGGTTGGCAAGTTTGCAGACTTTTCCATTTCTGATTTTGTCTAACCAATGAATATTTAAAATTCTTTTAAAGACAATTGTTCTTGAATGCAAGGATTCTCTTCTCCTTCTGTTGGTTAAAACTCCAGGTTTGACTGCATAAAGGAGGACTGGGATGACATTGCTGTTTAACAGGGGTAACTTAAGCCAGGTCAATGATTTAAAATGGGAAGCAAACATATCTAGTCTAGTAAAAAAGGGTAATGTTGGGCTGCAGATGCTCAAGCTTATGTTGAAACATGGCACCTCTCCAGATCACCTCCAAATATTTACATCTTTTATTCACCCAATTCTGGAATATGCAGCTCCTGTATGGCATTTTGGACTGATGCCTGAGCAAAGCACCAGGATCAAAATAGCTCTATTGATAGAAGCAAAGCAGGTAGAAATGTTGTATGAAGAGCTGCTGAAAAAGATTAAAATGGAAACACTGAAAAAAAAGAAGAGAGAAACTCTGCATGGATTCTGGAAGAAAATATCTGATCCACCCAATCCACAAAACCCTTTTTCCCCCTCAATCTACAACAAAACGACTCCCGTGCAAGATGGCAGTGTCTGTTGAGAAACTTCAGCCAGTACGCTGTCCCCATCAGCAGTTAGCAAAAAGTTTTATACCAAGTTTTGTAAATATGTACAACAAAAATAAGGAGGATTGATTAGTGTTTTTTTTTATTCAATTTTTAATGTGACTATGCTTGTATTATGAGATTAATCCTTTTTATTGTGACTATACCAAAGAAACTTGGCAGTGCCATGAAGATTTTGGTGAAAATAAAAGTTTATTTATTTTTATAAGTGCTGCAACTGAGACCTTTATTATCTCTGCTGTTATACAGTCTTCTCCTGGGGATTTATCATTCTTCAATTGCTTGGCAGCTACTTGAATCTCTACAGCACTTGGCAGCTCCACACTAATGTTTAGGGAGAAAACTGATATTGGGGGAATTTTGGGTGGCTCATTGGGTGGTGGCCTGTTGAGGAGTCTTTGGAAGTGGGATGCCCATAACTCATTCACTGGTGTTGGTTTGGTCATGAGTATGCCAGATGGGCCCAAACTGGGCTGTTGGTGGTATGCTTCTTTCCAACAACGTCACTTGTGATCTGATTTAGGGCTCTAGAATCTCCTCTCATGGCTGCTTTCTCAGCAACTTGGGCTTTGTTCTCAATCAGGGTTTGGTTGTCATTCCTTTTGCTCTTTGTTAGGGTTTTGCAGTGGCATGCATTTTTCAAGATTAAATGGCTTGGTGTTTGGCTTTGAAGAAGGGATTGTTTTATGAGTTTCCTCTCTTTTATGAGATCCCAAGTTTGGTCAGAGAGTCATTAGTCTTTAGGGTGTTTCTTGTACCCCAGTGTTTCTGTTGCCACTGTATGGAAGGAATTTTTTATATCTTCTTATAGTTCTTCTTGGTCTGGTTTTTCTTGCTTGGAAAGTCATTCAAATCTATTTGAAAGTATGATCTCAAAGTTTCTTTTTACTTTGCTTCAAAGTAGCTTATCATAGGCAGCGCTATTGCGCTGCCTAAGTAAAGAACAATGATGGCACAATGTATTATTTATTGTTTTTCATACCAGGGCACTTTGTATTGTAGGAGTTGTCATAGAAATTTTGAAAAGGGCTCAATTGACTGGAAATGGAGTGGCTAGTGCCCTTTTTAATATTCAAAAGTGATTGGAAGGCATCTAACACTCCTTCCATGCCCACCATTTTCCCAAACACATCCAATCAGAATTTTGAGATAGCCATTTTATTCAGCATAGTTGATTTCCAGATAGAAATTATGTTTTTGAGGAGGACACTCCCCCCACAGCCCTCAGGGCAAGGGTTGTAAGTTATACCCTGGGGACATATAACGTTTTTATAGAAAGCTTTGTTGTAGAAACTTCAAAAAAGGCTCATTTGATTGGAAATTCAAAGGGGTAGTGCCCTTTTTAATAGTTGAAAGTGATTGGAGGGCAACTAACCCCCCTCTCACGCCCACCTTCTCCCCAAACACATCCAATAAAAATTTTGAGATAGTCATTTTGTTCAACATAGTTAAAGAATCTGGAAACTAGGTCTTTGAGGTTGACAACCCCCCCCCCCCCACCACCACCACAGCCCTCAAGGCAAGGGTTATAAGTTATGTCCTGGGGGCAAATAAGGTTTTCAATGAAAGTGTTGTCATAGAAACTTCAAAAAGGGCTCATTTGATTGAAAATTGAAATGGCTAGTGCCCTTTTTAATAGTTGAAAGTGCTTGGAGGGGAACTAACCCCCCTCTCACGCCCCCCATTTGTCCAAACACATCCAATCAAGATCTTTATATCGCCATTTTGTTCAATGTAGTTGAAAGTTCTGGAAATCAGGTCTTTGAGGATGATAACCCCCTCAGAGTCGTCAGGGCAAGGGTTACAAGTTATACCCTAGGGGAATATGAGGTTTTTATTGAATGCTTTGTTGTAGAAACTTAAAAAAGGGTTCATTTGATTGGAAATTTAAAGGACTATTGCCCTTTTTAATGGTCAAAAGTGATTGGAGGGTAACTAACCCCCCCTCTCATGCCCACCTTTTCTCCAAACACATCCAATCAAAATGTTTAGATAACCATTTTGTGCAACGTAGTTGAAAGTTCTGGAAATGATTACAACCCCCCTCCCCCTAGCCCTCAGGGCAAGGGTTGTAAGCTATGCCCTGGGGGCATATAAGGTTTTTTATAGAAAGCGTTGTTGTAGAAATTTCAAAAAGGTTTTATTTGATTGGAAATTGAAATGGCTAGTGCCATTTTTAATAGTTGAAGGTAATTGGAGGGCAACTAATCCCCCTCTCATGCCCACCATTTCCCCAAACATATATAATCAAAATTTTGAGATAGCAATTTTTTCAACGTAGTTGAATGTTCTGTAAATTAGGTATTTGTGGATGAACCCTCCACCCCCCCCCCCCCACAGCCCTCAGGGCAAGGGTTGTAAGTTATGCCCTGGGGGCATGTGAGGTTTTTTATAGAAAGAGTTGTTGTAGAAACTTCAAAAAATGGCTCATTCAATTTGAAATTGAAAGGGATAGAGCCCTTTTTAATAGTTGAAAGTGATTGAAGAGCAACTCCCATCTCACGCCCACCATTTCCCCAAAGACATCAAATCAAAATTTTGAGAAATTTATTTTGTTAAACGTAGTTGAAGTTTTGTAAATTAGGTCTTTGAGGATGACAACCCTCCCCCCACCACCCTCAGGACAAAGGTTGTAAGTTATGCCCTGGGGGCATATAAGGCTTTTATAGAAAGTTTATCAATGTCTTTTGCTTTCATGTTCTAAAGAATCGTTTCTCCCACAGATCTGGCATCGTCTGTGTTTACAGATGATGAAGCGCAGAAAACAGGAACCATGTTCAACAGCTGGGAATTCTCCCTGTTGGGTTTTAGAGGCTCAATGTATCAAACTATCTATTTGAAATCCGCCAGATTTCTGGGTCTCCTCGAAGATATCGCTTCTGTGTCATTTTTGATAAACTCTGCAAGACCAGCCAGGTTCTGTATGTGTTTGTTAACGAGAGCCAAAGCTGGCATAGCAGATGTCCAAATTGTACGCTTCAATTCAGTCATGCCTCTACCTTTCTTCAGACCACCACTCTTTATCCTACTTTTCATTAGCGTCTATTTTATCACCAAATAAGGAGAAAAAGCTGCCCAGTAGTTTTCAGTTCTCCGGATGAACAGGTATTCCTGTAGCGTTCTGTACTGCTCTGGGTTGTTTTTCCTCAACTGAATAATTGACTGCACAAACAGCCAAGTAGACTTCGTGTAAAGATTGTGGCCAGAAGTGGCAAATTAATGGAGCATTTCTAACAACGATCATAAAGCTCAAGGTTGTCACTTCCTTTAGCTTGCTGGATCTTTCTCAGGATTTCAAGTAGGTCCAGATACTGAAACGAAAGACGGACAGTTCTGGACTCGGATAATAGCTCTTTTGCACTATGAACTATTTCATAGATAAGCCTTACTATTTTAGATAAGATAAGCTCTACAGGATAAGCACATACTAGCTCATAGTACTATGGCAGATGGCCCCACTGATTAGATAAGGTAAAGAATAGCACTAAGAGTAGTACAGAATTAGTTATAAGGGAGAGACGAGGGGAGGGTTGAGGTAGAAATTGATCTATAATCCCCAGGGCCTTAGCCAGGATTTTTGTTTGGGGGGGGGGATACAAAAGAAACTTAAGAAAAAAAAGAAAACGAAAGAAACAAAACAAAAGGGTACAAAAGCAAAAATGCAGAAAAACGTGAAATTGATATCTATTTATGATTTCTGGGAATATTTCTGGTCTATGCTGTTATTATGAAAATAAGGAGTAAGATTAATTCCCAAAATAAGAAGAATTTATTCCGTGTAGGAGGGGGACTTCCCCTTCCTTATTCAGACCTCCATCTCATAGTTGCAGAAACTTAGGAGGGTGCTCATTAGGTAAGACATTTATAGTTAAAGTCATTTAACTCTAAAAACGCAAGCCACAGTTAAATACCTATCCTAATCACCTCTATATATTATATAATTAATAAAAGTGTACCTACATCTTAGTTTTTCTCAATAAGACTAGGCTAGTTATAACCTACTGCAGACAGAGAAGCCAGTTTTTTTTCAGATCATACAGATCAAAATTCTTGAGTGGGGTCGGGATATTTAATGAGTACTGCGCTACCTAAGTAAAGAGCAATGTAGGCACAATGTATTTTTTTTTTCTTTTTTTTTTTAGACCAGGGTACTTCATACAGAAGAAGTTGTAGATACTTTGAAAAGGGCTCATCCAATTGGAAATTGAAAGGGCTGGTGCCCTATTTAATTTTCAAAAGGGATTGGAGGGCACCCAGCCCCCCCCCCCCCTTACGCCCTGCACTTCCCCTAACACATCCGATCCAAATTCTTTTGATAGCCATTTTGATCAGCGTAGTTAAAAGGTTGAGAAATTATATCTTTGATAATGACAACCCCCTGCAGCCCTTGGAGCAAGGTTGTTAAGTTATGCTCTGGGGGCTTATTAGGTTCTTATAGAAAGGGTGGTCACATAAACTTTGGAGACGTTTTCTTGGATTAGTAATCAGAAGTTCTAGTGCGTTTTTAAGAGTCAGAGTGATTGGTGAGCAGCTATCCCCCTTTCCCTCATGTCATATTTTCCCCAAATGTATCTGAATATTTTGAGATAGCCATTTGTTTACAATAATCCAAAGAGCATATAACAATGTCTTCAGGGGGGACACAATCCCCCAGAGCCCATGGGCAAGGGTTGTAAGTTATGCCCCAAGGCATTTAAGGTTTTTATGGAACTGTTGGCTGTATAAACTTTGGATCCAAGGGGGCTTATTTGATTGGAATTCAGAAGTTCTAGTGACGTTTTTAAGAGTCAAAAGTGAATGTTGGGCAACCATTTCCCCCCCCCCCCAAGCCTGCTATTTCCCGAAACACATCCAATCAAAGCCAGATATTTTGTTCAGAATTGTTGAAAGACCCAGTAAACTCAGGAAAATTCGCTCATTGTTTACACATAGTATATGAACCCAGGTCAGGAGCACCCCGACCGGTAACGAACCGCGCCCAGTAAGGAGCAACCCAGCTCAATGGTGACCAAAACTCTAAAAAATAGAATTTGGGTACTGGTAGATATATCAAAAGAATTGGATTTTAATGCTGATTTCAAATATATAAGTTTCATTAAATTTAGTCTTAACCATCAGAGGTTACGGGCCTGAGAAAATTTGCCTCATTTTCGAAAAAAAGGGAAAACACCCCAAAAAGTCACAGAATCGCAATAAAAAACACACCATCAGATTCAGCATATCAGAGAACTCTATTGTAGAGGTTTCAAGCTTCAATTTGGAAAATTGTAGAATTTTGTAATTTTCGTAAAAAGAAAGATCAGGGATCTGTGTTCAATTTTCTTTTTCCTTTTTTTTTTGTTTTTTTTTTATTCAAGGGGTTATTGTATCGAGCCAGAGGTCCTAGAAAAATTTGAGAGGGGTCATTCAAACGGAAATTAATAGTTCTAATGCCATTTTCAAGTGACCAAAAAGATTGAAGGGCAACTAGGCCCGTCCTCCACCCCCTTTTCCCAAAAATTGTTGGATTAAAATTTTGAGATGGCTACTTTGTTCATCATAGTTGAAAGGCCCAATAACTATGCCTTTGGATTTAATATGCCCCCCCCAACAGCCCCAGGGAAAAGGTCTTAAGTTTTAAAAATTACCCATTGTTTACGCATAGTATTTGTTATTGGGAAGCATGCATACATATTAGGGTGGGAAGACGAATTTTCCGCTTTTTTGTACGGGCGAACTATCCATGGATAGATAAGTTTTCAGGGATTAAACTTGTCTGGGCAATATATACAATGGGGGAATTTACCAGAATTTCTATACAAAATTATTTTTATATTTCTTGCTTTCTCTTTCCCATCTCAATTTTACGCGTGGAGTTGTTGAAGGTAATTGTCCTGGGTAGGCTAAATTGTCACCGGGATTGAAATGTCTGGAGGATATATCCGTGGGGAGGGTATTTCTCCGTGGAGGTGGGGTAAGATTTCCTGCGATTATTTAAAAAAGATCAGAAATTAAATAAAAAAATAATTTTCGTCAACTGAAGGTAAGCAGCACTATTAAAACTTAAAACGAACAGAAATTATTACGTAAATGAAGTGGGTTACCTCCTCCTCAACACCTCGCCCTTTAAGCTAAAGTTTGGATTTTGTCCCAATTCTTTGAGAAACTTTAGCGTAACGAGCAAGGTGTTGAGGAGGAGGCAACCCCCTGCATATACGTAATAATTTCTGTTCGTTTTAAGTTTTAATGTTGCTCCTTACTTTCAGTTGAATCTTTTTTTTCTTATTTAATGTTATTGAGAAAGGTATGTATTTTAAACTTTTCTTTCCAAAAAGATGAAAGGCATTTAGATGAGCAGTTTAGAGGATACTGAGTAGAGTTTTGAACTAAATAAAAATACGTTATGTGTATATGGATTGTCCGAAGGGCGTAACTCAGGAATGACTGAGTATGTTAATTTCAACTTTCAGGGAATGATAAGGGAGATGATCAAAAAGGCCATATTAGCATGTTACCACTACTATTATAACTACTATCACTACTACTACTACCACACTACTTCATTTACAAGATTGAGGAGAAATTTGAACTAAATCAAAAGTCGCTATGTCATTGTACATTGTCAAAAGATCGTATCTCGAAAATCGATTTGGGTATCGATTTGCTGCTATTAATACTAAGGTATTAAGGCAAAAAACTTGGAATGTATTGAAACTCTATGGAACTAAATTAAAACGCTATGCCCACACAGGTTGTCAAGAAGACGTATCAGAAATACTTCTGGAACGGTTGATGATATTAAGTTGAAACTTTCAGCGTGTGTTGATGGGGGTGTTGAAGAAACCGAAGGTGCTATGTGTGCCACTATTGCTACTAAAACTATTGCTACTATGCTAGCTAAGAGTATTAAGGTGAAGCTTTTAAGGAAAATTTAGGCAGATGTTGAACTAAATCAAAACTAACTATATCAAATCAAAAAGGTTACAAAGCAATATTGCAAGAACGACTTACATTATTAAGTTAAACCTTTAAGGGTAAGTTGTGGCCGATTCAAAACTAGCCAGAAGGCACTATGTGTATACTATTAATAGTACTACTATAGTTACTGTAACTCGTGACGCCAAGGGTATTAACGTGAAACTTTTTGGGAGAGTTTCAATTAAACGAAAAAAAACTATATGTATGCAGGTTTTCAAAAGGGTATATAAGCAATATTTTAAGCAGTGCTGCTCTATAATAGTTAGAAATATCATTGAAACTTTAGAAAAAGGCAATTCAATTAAAAATTCTAGTGCCCCTTTTTAAGTGTAAAAAGAGATTGGAGGCTTTCTCTCAAGCCCCTTTCTTTCCTAAACACATCCAGTCAAAATTTTGAGACAGCTATTTTGTTCGCCATGGTAGGATTGCCCAGCAACTATGTCTTTAGGAATATTGGGTATGTCAATCTCGTACATTTATGCAACTGACACATTATGCTTCAAGACTAAATGTTGCTTTAAAACAAAATCAAAAAGCACTGTGTCTAGGGTTGCCAATAACAAACTTCAGCAATATCTCTAGAACGACTGGGGATGCTAACTTTCGGGCTGTTACTATTACAACTTTTGCTCTTACAATTTAAATAAATTAAAAGAGTCTAAGTGTATCCAGGCTGTCAAAGAGCATAGAAAGAATGTTTTGGGATGATATTAAATTTTATTTTTCAGGTCAGCTTTAGGATGTATAAAGTTAAATTAACCTATACTATTTGTGTCCAGAGTAAAAATTGTTGAAAACGTTTCTCCGACATATAAATAGCAAACCAAAATATTGATTCCTATAGAAAAAAAAAATATGTAAAATATAATTTTTTTTTTTGCTAAAAGACTATGTCAATGAAAAACGAACAGAAATTAATTGGATAGATTTTTTTCACAAAACAAGCTTTTCAAAGAAAAGTAAAGAGCTCCATTTGACCAAAAATGAGCAGAAATAAATTCAAACAATCTTCCATGCGTAAAACTACCAAAAATCACCATCAATAAATAAATGAAAACCAAAACGAATAGAAATTAAAATAAATAGCCGAGTCAAACACAAAACGAGCAAAAATTAACATGAGTAGGGATGTTAGCCCCCATGCCTGCTCAAGAACATAACATAATTTTCACTTTAATGAAAAACAAAGGACATTTGGATTGTCATTTCAAATAACATATGCTAATATTTAGTCCTTAAAGTTTTGATAATTTTTATTTATTAAAGCAAAAAAAGAAAAAAAATTTAAAATGTATTTTGGTTTGATCGTTTGACTTTATTTCTACTCATTTTTTGGTTAATGGAGGCTTAATCATTTTTGGCTGTACTTTTTGGAAAAAAAATTTTGGGAAAAAAGTATATAAAACTTCATTATTTTGAAATGTCAAAATCACCTATGTGCGAACCTGAAACATGACCCCCCAACGAAGCTTATCACATTGTAAAAATGTGTCAATTTACTTTACAAGTGTAGTTGTTTTAATGTCATCATCCAAGAATCTATGCAACGATTGTAGTTTTTGACCATTCATCTGGGGCCAAAGGGAAAGGTGATAAGACGCAAAGGACATTAGAATGTTACAAGAGAGGCGTAAAGTATTGAATAAATTGGCAAAAGAGAATTTTGTAAAAAGTGGATCTGCAATTAACTTTATAATGATTTGTCCAATAGGAGCTAAACGTTATAATCATATTATTGTTTCCCTGTTTTGATGAGTGTTGAAATATTTTTTGTTGCTCAGTTAACGGGAGAGACTATTCTATGGATCATAATTGAGAGTTGCATCACTCTCTAACTGATCTCCAATCACATCAAAATTCTTTTTCATTCCTGTATTAAAGTTGTTTTTGCTCTGCATAATTTCCCTGCCTATGCTTGATAAATAGCAGACACGTAACTAGGTCTGTGCATTCTTACGTATGCCCCCACCCTCCGTATAAAATGAGTTATTAGGAAGATTCTATAATATTTTTTTTTTAGGTACTAACAAAGAACATTCATTAAGAGAAGAAGATTCAATTAGCGAATATCAATTTTAACCAAAATTATCCTGAAAATTGTGGACAACAAGCTAAGTAGTCATGGTGGATGGTTGTGATGTAAACTACGATTTAATACTTGCAGTTCGTGAAGGAAAACTCGAAAGAACAAGGGAGTTAATCAATACCTTTGGGCTGTTTTACTCAAAAGAATGGTCAGATGGATATGTATTACTTTGTGAGGCTTTAAAAAACAAGCATATATCAATTGCTAAATTGCTTTTAGATTGCGGTTGTAAAGTTAACAGTGACAACTCTTTTTATGCAACTTTTGATACGCCTCTTCATTATGCTGTTATATGTGGTGATATAGAAATTATTAAGATTGTTTTAGATAAAGGCGCTTGGATTGATGCTAAAACTTCTGGTGAAACTCCACTTTTCTATGGCAAATCCCCACTACAGCTCGCTGTTGAAAAAGGAAATTTAGCTATTATTGAGTATATTTTAAAATGTGGCCCTGATATTAATAATCCAAGCAACAGAGACTCTCTTAAAATAGCAGTGTGCAGCTATGGTGAAATATATGAACAAGTTGTTGAGGCTCTTTTGGATTATGGGCTCACTGTAAACCCTACAGAAACATATAACCATTGCTTTTTAGAAATTGTCATCAGTAAAGGGTATATTAAAATTGTTCAAGACCTTTTAAAGCAGGGTGCTGATGTTAATACGTTACTTCTTGGGACACATCATGATAGAGTTCTTGGTACAAAAGGTTTTAGACCATTGAATACTGCAGTAAGATTCAACCAGGAAAGAATAGCTAATTTGTTGATAAGCTATAAAGCTGATATAAGTGCCCAAGATGAATTTGGGAATACACCACTGCATTATGCTGCTATAAGAGGCAACAAGAAGGTTTTGGAACTATTATTAGAAAATGGTGCCAAAGCTAACTTAAGAAATGAGTCTGGTACAACAGCACTTCATTTGGCCTGTGCTGGAGGATTTAATGACCCAAATTCCAAAATAGAAGTTATTCCAGTCCTATTAGAATTTGGGTCTGACATAAATATTACGTGTCGGAATGGACAATCACCTCTTGGTTTAATTCTAATGTGTCGGTTTTATTCAGATGGTATAATTTGCTCTAAAAGAGTAGCTGCTGAATATCTTGTCTGCCACATAGCTAAAATGAAGGTGGCAAATTTATATGTAAGTGAAAAAAATTTGCTATTAGTAAACAAAGCAAAGAAATACAAGATTTGCAGGGGTGATTTTGATGAGAGTGATTTTCAGGATCAATGTGTGAAAGAACTGGAAAGAATGAAAAATGAAAAGATTTGTGATTGTACTATTTCGTTTTATGACATTTTGACAAAAGGGGAAAAATCGTTGGCAGTGTACATGAGGAATGAAAATATAGTAAAGGCTTTGAAATCAACAAGCTATACAATAGAATTCCCATTGTATGCTGGCATAATAAAAAGTCACTTCAGAAAGGGTATTGAAAGGAAATTGTTTCTTGAACTTGGCCTTGGAAGTTTGTTTTCTCTTTTAAACAACCTTACTGACTTACCATATGGTTGCACTGAAAAAATATTGAGTTATCTTAGTAACAAAGACTTGGAAAATTTGATTGATGTATTTAAGTCACGTTGCATCTATTAAGGAAGAATGACGGAACTGAATGCTTCTGACATAAACTCATGGTTTTGGCTATTAAAAGAAAATTTGAATAGCTAATTTTATATGTTTTTTCTAAAACAAGCTGTTTTACGAAATGGCTGCATCTGTAACATGCATTAAAAGGACAAGATTCACATATTATTGAATTCATTCGTATCAAGTCTATCCATTCACTGAATCAGAATTATTATATTGCTTATACTTTTCCTTTTGGAAGGAGCCAAACTCAGATAAAAAAATTTAAAAATTTGATTTTTTATAGCAGCTATTGCCCACCAATTTTCTACGTATTTTCAATTTAAAATCATGTACCCAAATTTCGTAAATGCAAGTCAGAAGATTGAAAGATGTGAATCTCAGCTATTAAATTATGTGTAAAATATTGCCTTTTGCGTTTATATAACAAAACCGTAGGAGAGAGCAGAAAGATAGCACACTAAAAATTGCACAGGGAACATTAACCTTAATGGTAAGAATATGAGCTTTTAGAAGAGCATTGGCGTCAAGCTAAAAGAATAAGAGTAGCGTATATATAGTGCACTAAAATAAACCACTGGTGCTAAGCTTCGAATTAAAACTAAAATTTCATTTATGAAAGGTGTAATAGAATAAAATTAAACGAGTGCAATTAAGATAAATTGAATTAAATACAAAACTATTTATGAAATTGGTAAAGGTTTAAGTTTAAAATAATGTAATTGAAAGAATTTTAATTGAAAATAGATAGTCATTTACAAAGGGAATAAAAATGAAACTTAAAGAATACTATTAATAGAACTTGAATTGAAGATACAAAATCATTAATGAAAGAAGTAAATGAAAAGGAAAAATTGTCAGGACCAAAGGATGAGACCTAGCTAACCTGAATGGTGAATAGATTGTAATCAGCAGTAGGCAGTGATAGAACAGTACCTAACTGTTAGGTTTATGAACTAAAAGCTTTTGCTTGTTAATAACGGTTCCAGGGATTTCAAAATGAAATACAGCCAATAGTATAAAGAAAAATCAATATAAAACAGTACACAGCTAAAAGCTGATATATAAAACTTGATAATTTGGTTAAAATAATATTTCATTATTGGTTGAAAGACCAGCTATTTTACGAGAGAAAGAATTTCTAAATGGATCTTTTAATTGGTCACTTGAGCTATTTTTTTAAACTACTAGGCCTTCGGGCTTAGGCTTGAGAGGTTTGTTTGCTTATCTTTTTGAGTGAGTATTATATATATATATGTATATATATATATATATATATCTAAATTCAAGTAAATGAAAAAGTTGCCAGGACAATGCTAAATTAGATTATTTATAATACATAATAAATTTGAGTCCTGTACTTTGGTTTATACCGTAGTATGTGTGTAAAATATATGTTACAAGTTCACTCAGAATGTACAGCAAGTATCCTGACTCCCCTTGCGCTTGCTATAAACTCTGAATCAAAGGCTTTTTCAATATATTCATTAGTTTTCCATTGCTTCATTATTCAACATCGTCAATTCTGCTAACTTCCTAATTAACAATCTTGACTTAAAACCATATAAACCTTGCTATTTCACTTACTTTGTCTTTTTCTTTATCGGTGCGTTTTTGTATACTGGGCATTACTGCAAGTTTCTTTGTTCCCAGAATTTACACTTCAATTTGTAGCAAATAAGCTACAATTGCTTGTTTCTTGCTTTAACTCTGTTGTTAATAAAATGTTGCTTATTAACATTAGTGTTTGAATTATATGTGACAAGTTTTAAAGAAAGCTATGTTTTTTTTAAGCGTTTGACTGGAAATCGAGGGAATTCTCACTTTAGATAAATGTTTTACTATTCCTAATTCTAAAGATGTTTGACCAAATTGATCAAAGGAAAGAGATCTCTCATGTGAAGATGTAATAAAGTTTTTTTTTTTTTTTTAGAGGCTTGGCAGAAAAAGATTTAGAGAAACATTATCATTATAAATTGAGTAATATTGTTTTAGTTCTATTTTTGTCCTAGGTTTTTATATTATTCACCTCATTCCAGATGGGTTATACCTAATTTTCACTTTTAAAACATTCCATTGGTAAAAAATAAAAATATGGATTTTTTTTTGCCAGAAGAATGATCACCAATATTTGTTTATTTGTTTGTTTTTCAGGGGTGATTGTATCGGCCCAGTGTTCCTAGAAAATCGGGAGAGGGCTAATCTGAATGGAAATTAAAATTTCTAGTGCCCTTTTTAAGTAACTAAAAAGATTGAAGGACATCTAATCCGCTTTCTCTCAAAATTACCTGATCAAAATTCTGAAATTGCCATTTTGTTCAGCATAGTTGAAAGGCCGAATATCTTTGCCTTTGAAGATATCATGACCACCCATACACCCCCATAGAAAGGTGTTTAACTTATAAAATTTGCCCATTGTTTACGTATAGTATTTGTTATTGGGAAGTATAAATACTTTTTAGGGGGGAGGGGGTAGTTTCTGCTGGGGGAATTTTCCATGGGGAGGGAAGCTTCCTGGGGGTGAATTCTTCAGGGAAAATTTTATAGTGGGGGAATTTGCCAGAACTCCTCTACAAAATTCCTTTTATTTCTTGTTTTTTTGTTGTTGTCGACTAAATTTTACTCTTGGAGATATATAGGGTAATTGTCTGGGGTAAATTTTCACCAGGATTGTGTTGTTTAGAGAATATGTCTGCGGAGAGGAGGGATTTTTCCGTAGTGGTGGTGCCAGATGACGCTAAAGTTTGAATTTTGTCCTAATACTTTAATAACGACTCCTGAAACACATGGTTCATATAATTAGAACAATCAGAAGTTTTTTTTTTTTACAGTACTAGAAAACTTAAGGGTAAAGAGTAAGGTGTTGAAGAGGAGCAAACCCCCTCATATGTGTAAAAATTTCTGTTCGTTTTAAGTTTTAATGTTGCTCCTTACTTTCTGTTGAAACAATTGTTTGATTCATTTAATTTTTAAAGTAGAGGTGGTTATAATGTTTAAATTTTTGAATATTGCTTCAAATAAAATTCTTTATGCGGTTAGAAATAATCTATAGTCTAACGTCTTTAACCGTGTAATTAATTCATAAGAATACAAAGAAGTGACATACAATATATTTTTCAATGTGTTGGGAGGGAGGGGGCAAATTGTCTTTTTTTCAATTATTTTTATTGAAAACACAAAAAGGCTTATGATCTATTATGATCAATGGACGTTGTAACCGTAGAATGTTTATCGCCTAGTGTGTCCGTGCTAGAGTAGCAACAGCAAAACTTTCAGTAAAAAATTTCAATTTTTTCTTGGGCATTAGCCTAGAACACCTGTAGTTTTTCGGGTTTATTTTTTCGGCGCTCCTTTCAACAGTTCAGTGGGCAAACGATATCTGTAAAAAAAAAGCCCTTTTTGCGAGATTTTCAAAAGTAAAATCATAGACAGGACACCATTTGTCAACTACAGCTTATTGATAGTTGCGTTATGGATTTCAACTCATTATTTAGTTCTATTGTTATTATTATTAAGTTCTTTTATTACTAAAATTTATATTATTTTCAAATATTTATTTCATTTAAAAAATTAATTGAAGGCTAAATTCTTTCACTATTAAATATTTAACTATTATCATTATTAGCCAAATATTTTGACTTTCATGCTGAAGAGAAGGAAACGATTGAGGATTGCTATTTTTATGATCATGACGAAATTCTGTGCTGTTTTTGTTAATTGGCACCGAAAACTGGACAATTTTTCAAGCTCAAATCGGCACCGTTTTCTTTAGTGGAAATTTTTTTTTTAGTGGAATTATTACGTAAACCGTTCATTAAAAGAGAGTAAGCAAATGTAAATAAGTTGATACACTGTAAGAGAAGGGTTAGTCAAATGTCAATTTATCACTCAGTCATACACACTTAATCACGAAATTAATGAGTGCAATTAACAATTATATTATTTTTTTTTGCTCTGCTGTGTCTCCAGTAAAAATCAAAATAACAATATCATATCCAAACATGGGCGCCCATAACCTGAATTCCGGGGGGGCGCAAACCTCGTTTAATTGGCACTGTTTATGCTATATAATACAAATATCCGGCCAAAAATATAAAAATAATGTAAACATCATTCAGCCAGGGGGGGGGGGAGGTGGGTGCCCCCCTTATGAGCACCCATGTATCCAAACCTGTTTATCCCAGCCTTTGGGTAGTTTTGCACGATGATAATTACAAGGTACCGTAAAATGTGTCAGTAAAATACTGGTAAAATATTAATTTTACGGGGATCTGTAAACTTACGTTAAAAGACATGAAATACTGAATTTAGCGTGACTAATTTTACCACTTACGGCACTAGCCTAAAGCTAAATCATGCAGATCTGCCAAGGCATGCTTATTTGCGCTTTATATATGCAAGTTTGAAAAAAACAACAAGTTTCTAAAACAACGAACAGAAATTATTACGTATATAAGGGGGATCGCCCCTCGTCAATACTTCGATTTTTACTTTAAAGTTTTTATTTAGTATTTTTAAAAGAGCTTTTTATTCTAATTAAACAGCTTTTGTGACTCAGGAGTCATTCTTAAAGGATTGTGACAAAATTCAAACTTTAGTGTAAAGTTAGAGGTATTGACAAGGGGGCGACTGTCCCCTCTTCAACGCCCCGCTCTTTATGCTAAAAACTGTCTCTTTGTCACAACTCTTCTTTTTAAGGTAATAAAACCATTAGCGTCAAGAGCGGGGCGTGGAGAAGGGGACAGCCCCTTTCATATACAGAATAATTTCTGATCGTTTTAATGTCGCTCCTTACTTTCAGTTAAAAAAAACTTGTTTTTTATTTAATTTTTGAACGTTTTTCAACTAATGTAGGTTTGAATTTGTCTCACTGTCCGTGAACAATTAAAACAGAATTTGTATATCAATTTTGGCAAAGTATCTCCCCGTATAAAATTTCCTCTGGAAAGATCTCCAGAAACTACCCTCCCAATGTGAAAATCTCACTGTGTAGAACCAAAATTATTTATTATGAGTTTGAGGGGGCTGTTCCCTCATACAATGCTGGGAAATCTGGCTCCCCCTTGATGAAAATTCTTTCCCTTCACGAAAAATCCCTTCATTTAAAGTTCTTCCCACATAAAATACTTCCCCTCCACACCAGGAAGATTCCCACGAGACAATTCCATTCTAGCCGAAAATTACCCCTGAAAAAATCCGGGCGGACGATTCCAGCTGAAAATTTTTTCTTAACTCATTTTTATTTGAAAAAGACTTTACTTTCGGAAAAGTTTTAAAATCATGCCGAAAATCCCCCCTTTGTGGGAAATTCTTCTCACAAATGCCATCTGCTCCCTAGTAGAAAATTACTCCCGCAGAAAAGTACCTCTAGAGAATTTATCCTGTGGAAAACTCCTCCATGAAGAATTTTCCCTCCGGAAAATCCCCCCACCTACAGAATGGTGCTCTAGACAATTCCAACTCGGTAAATATTTCCCCCGGATAATTCCCCTTAATATCTTCACATGTAAAATTGCGTCGGCAAAGAGAAAGTAAGACAAATAAAAAGAATTTTCGATAAGATTCTTGGCAAATTCTCCCAGTGTAAAATTTCCCTTGGAAAGTTCACCCCCGGAACTTCCTTCTCCATAGAACATTATCCTCGTAGAAACCCCCAAGCAGAAAAATTCCCCCCCCCCCCTCTTCTGAAAATGCCTGCATATTTCTCAATAAGAAATACTATAGGTAAATAATGGGCAAATTTTCTAACTTACAAACCATTCCCCAGGGGCTTTGGGGGGTTATGTTGTCCTCAAAGACATAGTTACTTGGTTTTTCAACTATGCTGAACAATATGGCTATCTCAGAATTTTGATCGGATAACTTTTAGGAAAAAAGGTGGGTGGGAGGGGGGCAGTTGCCCTCCAGTCTTCTTGGCCACTTAAAAAGAGTACTGAAAAAAATTATATAGTTTTGCAAATGGAAGCTTGAAACCTCTACCTTAGGTTATTCGGATACACTGAATCTGATGGTTTTATTTTCATTAAGATTCCTTGACTTTTAGGGGTTGTTTCCCCCCTTTTTAAAAAACTAGGAAAAAATTTTCAGGCTCATAGCTTTTGATGCCTAACACCAAACTTAATGAATCTTATATATTTGGAATCATCGTAATTCGATTCTGTTGATCTATCTATTCATATCGAAATCCCATTTTTAGTTGTTTTGGTTACTATTGAGCCGCATCGCTCCTTACTTCCAATTTGTTACCACGAACTGTGTACCTTTCAGTGGTATTTTTCATTATTATTATTTACCTTAATAACATGGTAGCAAAATCTAATTCAAAACCGATTGGAATTAGATTAGTCGAAACTGCTTGACAAAAAGTTCATGGTAACAAACTGCAAGCAAGGAGCAATTCGATCATATAGTAACCGAAACTCTAAAATATTGAATTTTGATATCAATAGATGCATTATAGAATTGAATTTTTATATTGATTCAAAATACATAAGATTTGTTGAGTTTAGTTTTGTCCATTAAAAGCTAAGAGCCTGAGAAAAATAGCCAGATTTTTAAAAAAAAAGTGAGGAAAACGCCCAAATTGTCACAGAATCTCTATAGAAATAGCACCATCAGATTCAAAGTATCAGGGAATCCTATTGTAGAAGCTCCAAGCTCCCATCCGCAAAAATGGGGAATTTTATATTTTCTGCTAGAAGAAAGATCACGGGTAGGCTACGTATTTATTTGTTTTTTGTTTGTTTTGTTTTTTCAAGGATGATTGTACCGAAACAGCGGTCTAAGAATATCGGAAGATCGCTCGTTCGAACAGAAAGTAAAAGTTATTTTGCCCTTTTTAAGTGACCAAAAATGGTGCCGAAGTTACGTGTTTCTTTTGTCTTGCCTCTCAATCTTTTCTTATAGATATTAAAAAAAAGTAATAACTATATGTTGGGAAGCGTGTTATGAGCTTTAGGCTTTAGGTTAAGACACATCATCTTTATATATAATCGAAGGGACTAACAAATAAGAATATGGAACTGGGTTCAAGACTTTAGAAAAAAAACAATATTTGCCCTGTCTTAAGATTTTAGCTTCAAAATGCCCTTGTCGTCTAAATTTTGAGTGGGCTCCTGACTCTTTTTCAAATGATTTTAGGGTGTTACGCTTTGTGTCCATGCTGCTGGTGTGAACTCATAAATTTAGTGCATAACCCATGATTGGGAACTACTGTTTATGTAGTTCATGCATACCGGCATGACAAATGCCGGTTATATAATGCCCATTTTAGATGGGGCATTATATATTTCATGCTACAAAAGGTTCTAATGCGCTCTGGGCAAAGAAAATACTTTGATCAGTTCAAAGACGATTTATTGTGCTCTGTTGAGGCTTAATAATAGTTTTTCTTTGGATTACCACCATTGGTGATTTATTACCAAATTTGGTAGTTTTTAATGTCTTTGATATTTTCAATGATCTACAGAAACTACTTTTTTTCAATTTACGATCAATTTTACTGAGATATTGAGGAGAAATAGTCTGTGACCGCAAATAAAAGGTATGGAATGCACTATTTGTCCATATTTATCTAAACATATACTCTATGTTTGTTGGGGGGTAATTTCGTCAAAATCATGGGTGGGGGGGCCAAAGTAGGAGATGATTTCTGTCAGCTAAGGAAAATTAATCAAGTGAAAAATGCACAATATATTACCTTAAGGCAAAGCTGTACTAAATAAAACTAACCTCCATATGTGAATTCTTATATTAACCCATTAGCACCCGTTGTTCCCAATTGGGAACAGTTTGAATTGGATTTTGAAAACTCATTGTTTGTAGCTGAGAAGCACAGAAGTGTTCCATAGCTAATAGCAGTGTCCAAACTACAAAATTAAATTTTCACATTTAGAATTATCAAGGGTACGTATATTTTCTTGATTTTAGTAAAACTGGAAATTTTAAGAAATTTGACGAGGATACTTCTAAGCTAAGGCTTAACTATAGTTTCAACTAATATTGTCTAAAATAGAGTCCTTGGCAGAGACTGTTCATTAGGGAGTAAGATTACGGAACACTATTTGTCAGTCTGCTAGGAAAAATTTATATCTCAGGGTTTTTATGAAAGTGTTCCCTGTATCTTTTACAGTTTTGGCAGGTAATAAATCTATATTATATTATTATTATATTAATTGGGAATAATGGGCAGAAACGAGCATTGTTTAAATGAGCTAGAAAAACATTTTTCTTTGCGGATGAGCTCCAAACCATTTCGAAACATTCAGGAAGCTGTTGTCGCATTGGAAGAGATTTCTGGCGACAATGAGGACTGTGCTGAAATGATTTTAATCCCTCCTGACGTGGCTGAAGTGAGTGACGCAGAAGAGGGAAACGATGAGGCTGCAGAAGCTGATGTACCCCAAAGTTTTCCACGTGATGATGCTGGAACGACAGAGAATCATGTAGCGCTTTCTGTTCCTGACCCCGATAGTTATTATCTGCCCATCATTGGTAACTGCTTCCTCTATACACTAGTCCTCTCAGACCCCAGTTTGCTTGTCCTTAGCTGAAATTTAGTTTCTGAAAAAAATCTTGTCAAAACTAAAATAAACCTGCATAATTCAAGCATTCATTTGATTTTGGAAAATTTGCTCCAGTTTTGCCCCCCCCCCTCGCCAAGGTTTGGGCAAAATTACGCCACTGGAGATAGCTCGTTCGAACGAAAAAAAAATGTTGATGATGTTATAAGAATTGGTATGATATGTTATTTCAAATTACTTAAAGAATTGAAAAAATTAGAAGTTTGTTTTAGATTACCCCATCAAGAAACAAAGAGAAAAGTGTGGAACAGAGAATACCGTTTCATTAGAAGCTGGTTTCTAGAGGAGATGTTAATACAGTTTTGCCAGAAGGTGAAACAAAAAACCGCCAGACCCTTCGAAAAACTCCAAGAATACACCAGATCCGTTAAAACCAGAACTGCCAACACGGTCAGTTTCTAAAGAGCTAAAGTTGCCCAAATTTGCGCTTTTCCCAAAAATTTTTGGTGCTACAGTCAAAAACAATTTTCGCGTGTCGCGGCGTAAGTGTACTTGGATTAATTTCAAGTCAAAAGAAAACCTCTGAAACATCTGGAAATATGGCTGGCTTAATGTTTGGCTAGCAACTATAACTTGATGAACCTTATATTTCACTACACATAGGCACATTTTTGTATTACTAGGTATAACACTAGAAACTACAGCCAAAAACATTTTTTCAAGTCATTTTCCATTATAATCCTCAATTGTTTTTTAAAAATAATCAAAACAATTTATTGTTTGATCATTCACATAATTACGCAAAAAACCTACAGGAGCAACTTTCTACTTAGAGGTGGGTATTTGCAAAATAACATTCCATGGAGGAGGGGATTTCCGGTATAGTTTTGAAAACAAAACAGAAATTATAGTCTTTCTCAAATGAAAGTGCGCTAAGAAAATTTTTTCACCTGAAATCATCCGCAAGAAAGTTTCCTTAGGGAATTTTCAGCAAGGATTAAATTTGTTTGGGGGAATTTTACTGCTGTAAGAGGGGAAGGGGTGGATTTTAAATGGGTAGAACTTTTCATGGAGGGATTTCTCGTGGGAGGTGGAGGAATTTCCGTGGAGGGGGGCCAGATTTTTTTTTAAAACCATCTGAAATTGAATTTCAACTAAAAGTGAGGAGCAACAGCAAAACTTAACTGAACGGAAATTATTACGTACATGAGGGGATTGCCTCTTACTCAATAGCTCGCTCTTTATGTTAAAATTATTGTAGAACTTTTAGAAAAGATTATTATTCTAATTAAATGGCCCTTGTGTTTCAGGAGTCCTTCTTAGAGAATTGGAGTAAAAAGCCAAACTTTTGCATAAAGAGCAAGCCTTCGAGGACGGGCCACCTACCTCATGTATATAATAATTTCTGTTCGGTTTCAGTTTTGATTTTATTCCTTAATTTCAGTGGAAACATTTTATTTATTTTTTTTAATTAATTTATTGAAAGAACCATACAACAATAACCATGTCCTTCAATGCTAAAATTAAACGTGCATTTTCAAATAGTATTCTGACATGCTAGAATAATATCTCAATTAAAATTTGTTTCAATTAGCAACTAGTAAATCATAAATCTTGGATAAAGCTGTCAAACTATTGATTTTGCTGCAAAACCCTTTTTTCTTTTGTAGACCTAACTACAAACCACAGTTTTTTTTAAAGATTCCAAAAACAAAATAAGCTAATTCAAGGAGACACCGACTTCTGAAAATCACGAACAATATCTGTCAGGCGTCGTAAAAGGGTGCTTATCGTTGAAAAACACGCCATGCAATCTCGGGATTATGTAATACGTTGGAATGGCTTAGACTTGGGCCTCTTCAGGAGGAGACATGCTAGAACAGAAAGAGACATTTTTAGATTGCAGATTTAACCCCTATTTTTATGGTTTGGTTTGCGTTTTTGATACTTCATCCCCAGCCCCCCTCCAATAGTTTCATTTATCCTTAGGCTACGTAGAAAGAAGTAAAGTAATATTTGATGAAAACTAATTCAAAAACAGATAAAAATAGGGGAAAAAACAAGGAAATACAATTCACCGATACTTGCTGCACATTATAAAGTAAGATATATATAATTGTTTGGTTACTTTCTTTGTATACCATAGAACTATATGACACCAATAGATAAAGGGGTTCTGGATGAATTGTCAAAAATGTAAACCAAACCATGGGACTATCAGAACTCCAACCAGTCACTACCAAAATACGCCAGTTTGGCAGGAAATACGCCGGTATGGCAACAATGCGTTAATAATCCACAAGAAAAGAATGAACTCATACTGAGAGCAAGAGAAATTATAAAGAAATTTATCAGGTAAAAAAGGCATAGGCTTGCACTGTGTTGCCACAGTCACAGGTTTCCTGTGAAACTTCACAGGTTTTTGCCGCTGAATGGTAGAAAGTCACAGGTTTTTGTGCTAAAGGCACCTAATATGACCTAATATTCTCCTAAAAGTTGAATTTTGTAGGGCTCACATTTTCAAATTATTTTTAGTGATTTTGAGACAACATCTATGTATCATAAATCTAAAGCTTCATCATATTAATCACAAATGACAGCCATGGCCATTTTGAAACAACCATTTTGAATTGAATTGAAAATGACGATAGGTCGGAGTGAAAAGGCTTTTATATTATTGAATTTTGTCCCTGTATAAACCAATTTGCAGAAATTATCTGTCTGTTATTAGATTGTACAAAAGTGTCTTTTAAGCTTCTTTTATAAGTCTTTTAAGCTGCTGCTTCAGCAGCATCTAAAACCTTTCAATACTGGTTAGAGTCTTTTGTGCGTGATACAATAAAGTACATTACCTATATTCCAAAGAGGATCGGAGAATTTCATTGCCACCAGTAGTTTGCTAAAATTGAAGTGAAACAGTTGCTATCGGTGGTTTCTACGAGATGGCTCAGCTTTGAAGCACCCATCAGATGGCTATTAGAAACCTGGAATGCCTTGTTATTGTTTTACGGTGGTCACGCGTTAGGCGAGGGCACCGCAGACGAGGGGAGCAATGAGAAGGCACTCAAAATTTACACGCTTTAAAGAATCCTGTCACGAAGACCTCTCTCTATTTTCTCGCCCACGTTCTTGGGATTACCAACTCCCTAAACACTGACTTTCAGAGCAGTGACACAAGAATCCGTAGGCTGGTGAGCAGCTTCATTACGACGTACGCAATATTACTCCAAATGTTCATAAGAAAACGCCTGATACTGGTAGCGAAATCACCTTTCTCCATAGATCTGGTTCCCGCGAACTATCTTGAACTGGATGACATGAAATTAGGCACCAATACCGAATGTTATCTGGAGGAACACGGATCAAGGATTGCTGAGGACTCACTAAAAGCCTTTAAGGTCAACTGTCTGAGGTTCCGCAAGCAGATGAGACAAAGAATAATCTGGGAAGATCGAATTTTGCCCGATCTTAACATTTTGGATCCCTGCGTTGCACTCTCGGATTTGAGGAGGTGTTCATTATTTGCATTCTCGTGCACTTTTCTACACTTCTGGGAAGCGATGCAACGATTGTAGAACGCAAGAGAGAAAGCATTGACCGTCAGCTGCAAGAGCTCAGGTTGAGCCGAGCTGATCTTGGTCAAGATCTGGTCGACCAACCATCTGGTTTCTCGAAGAGTATTTTGCGTCTAAAGAACGGTATTGGCGAAAAAAAGTTTTCTGATCTGTCGACCTTTGTGTTGCACCTCTGTTGTCTTCCCCCGTACAAGCACTACTGCAAAGAGACAGTTCTCTTTCCTGTCGCATATGAACACGAGACTGCGTAACAAGCTGAACACCTGGACAGTTAGTGCATTGATGATGACCAAACAGTTAGTTGGTAAAGCCGCTTCCTGGACTATCCCAAGTAATCTACTAGATAAGGCTATCAAATGGAGAGAGGCAGTTTGTAATAAAGAAGATCATCATTGTGCTGAACCTGACAGCTCACACTCCGACACTAAATAGACTACTGACTTTGATGGGGTGAGTATTTCGTCGCTTCTATGCATTCCAGCTCTAATGCAAAGATTCAGCTCGTAATTTTTCCTCGTACCAACGATAATTCATCCTTTTTTCCTTTCGAAGAGAACAATTCTCTTTTCTCATTAAATCGTAAAGATATGAGAGGGAATTGTTACTGATTGATAAAAATAAACCAATGACCTATCTTACGGTAGATACAACATGCGAATACGGAAAAAACATGCAAATATTATTAATCAACAAAAATTTTTAGAATCCTGCAGAAACAAAAATCTTACTCCAAAGTCTTTAAGATATAAACTACATCTAAATACCCGGAAAGAAGGGCAATTTGCTCATACACTATAATTAAAAACCTTAGTCCATATTATTAAGGACAAAAAGCAAAAAAAAAACATATCATTTCCTAAGAAAGAAAATCTCTCGAAAATTTTTTGTTTGAAAAACCTGCCCACTGTTGATTTTTCTCAAGTTGTTAGATTAGAAAGGAATTTGTTTCGCCATGATTTTCGCTTGTTAAAGGAACGAATTTATACAAAATTGGAAAAATTGAGAGAGGAATCTTCGATGAGAAACCGTATTTTTTCTCCAAGATTCACTCCTGGACCCGCTATTGTTAACATTTTCTTCTAGAACGTTTGAAACCCAGGATATTGAAACACAGGAAAGAGGTCAAAAATTCCCTTTTCTGCCGAAACAGGTTCCCGTGGTAGATATAGTCTCCTCTTTAGACTCCGCCTTTCATGAATACTGCCCATCTGTTACTAATCCTGTTAAAGTTAGGTCTTGTCTCATAAATACCCTTTATAATAGCCAAAAAAAAGGCTAAGTCTCCTAACACTTTCACACAAAAAAATTTGCACGACATAAAAATATTATCTAACCTCCGCAAAAACCCATCTATTATAAGAGCCAAATCAGACAAAAGCAACTCACTTGTTGTCATGGATACGACGGACTATGAAAACAAAATACTTTCACTTTTAACGGACAGAGGTACATCTAAATCAATCACTCAAGATCCTATTAATCAATTTATTGATAATATTATAAATGAATTAAAGCAGCTAAAATAGATTTGTAAATTCAAACCACAATTATTCAAAAAATTTTACCCCCGTAGTAGTTTCTGTCCAAAATTTTATGGATTACTAAAACTGCATAAATAAGGTGTTCCCTTAAGACCCATTGTAGTATATACTAAAGCACCTGCTTCCAATATTGGAAAATGGCTTTCCAGAGCTTTCAAACCTCTACTGTATCCACAAACTTCCTACATTAGTGATTTAGCAGATTTAGTTAAAAAACGTAATAACACAAGTATTTCAGAAAAAACAATAGTTAGTAGTTTTGATATTGTTTCCATGTACACGAATATAGATGTGGCTACTTCTGAGCAATTATTAAAAACCAAAATAGAAGAAAATTGTCACAATCGAAGACTCTGTGACAGAGATTGATGGTGAAGTTTTATTTAATCTTGTTAAAATCTGTAACAAGTTTTCAATGTATTTTCAGTTTCGTGATTCTTTTTATCAATAAATAAATGGGTTACGAATGGAAGCAGCTCTATCCGGCCTACTGGCTAATATTTATGTCGAGAACCTTGAAAACTGGGCATTAAATTCTTATTTTTTAAAACATGTGTATTGGGGTCGTTACATGGATGACGTAATTTCACTTTGGAATTATGGGGACATTGAACTTCGGGGTGTCCTAGATCATCCTAATTCCTAATACTTATGATAGAAATTTGCAGTTTACCCTAGGAATTGAATTTGAAAATAAACTACCATTTTTAGATGTGGTAATTATCCGTAATACTAATAATTTGGACTTCACTATCTATAGAAAACCAACACAAAACAATAGATATCTTCATTTTAATTCAAATCCCCCACAAGTTAAAAGAGCAGTCGTATATGTTTTCATTGACCGTGCCCTGAACATTTGCTCCGATTCATACATAAAAGCAGAAATAAATTTCATCAGAGATATTCTGTTCGGCAACGGATATCCCACTCCTTTTGTCAATAATACGAATAACCGTAGACTAAAAAGACATTTTCGTAAAATCAACGATATTTCACAATGTAAGGCTCCAGAAAAACCCTCTAATATAATCTATCTTCCGTACATCCCAAGAATTACAACAAAAATAAAAAATATTTGCACAAAAAACAATCTGTATTTAGTTTTCACTAATAATTTAAAAATCACAAATTTCTTAAACTTCGGTAAAGATAAAACCCCAGTTACTCGCCAAAGAGGGGTTTATCAAATACCTTGCGATTGTGGCAACTACTACGTTGGCAGAACTCATCAGAATCTAGAAAAACGGATACACCAGTATAAAGAAGACATAGACAAAGCGTTAATTGCTAATAGTTCTAATAACTCCTTTGATTCCTTTGATTCTGCTTTAGCTAGCCATATATTTGATAATCCCAGCCACTCAATACTTTTTGAAAAATCTTCTCTCATTAGTAGTGATTCGGGGATAAAACATGTGGTCCGCGAATCAATCGAAATTAGGCTCAAAATAAATAAAAATATTTCCTTAAATAGGGACTTAGGAGAATATTCACTGAATTCTTTATACTCAAATTTAATAAAAAATGATCTAAAAAAATATTTCCTTAAATAGGGACTTAGGAGAATATTCACTGAATTCTTTATACTCAAATTTAATAAGAAATGATCTAACAAAATATTTTATTAAACCAATTGACAATAGTATTGAACCCGTTACAAAAAGGCCTGTAAGACTAGCTGCTAAAAAAGCAAGATTCGCTTTGAAAGCTTGTAGTTAATAATTTCATTCTATTTCGTTTGACTGACTTCATGGTCTCTCGTAAGTTTATTTATCAGTCCTGGTTGAACTTCGTTGAAGTAAGGATACTGGGGCTGTTTTAAAAGTTTTTAAAAGCATTTTTAGTTTTAAACTTCGTATTTTAATGTAAGTTGTTTATATATATATATATATATATATATATATATATATATATATATATATATATATATATATATATATATATATATATATATATATATATATATATATATATATATATATATATATATATATATATATATATATATATATATATATATATATATATATATAATATATATATATATATATATATATATATATATATATATATATATATATATATATATATATATATATATATATTTTTTTCTTTAATGTTGTGCTTGGACATAGAGCCGAAATATTCACCGATTTAAATTGCACTGTCTTGGAAAAAAAAATTCCCTATTGTTTTTAAGTTGTGTTTGTTTGATATAAAAAGGCAGTGTGGTCTTCGTCAATATTTACTAGGCCAAAACGTTGGAATGAGCTTCAAGAACAGATTAAATAAAGATAATTTTGATCAAAAGTGAGGTTTGAAGATGTACTTTAAGGAGTTAAAGGATTCCAATAAGCTTTTCTTTAAAGCGCCAGAGGATTTCGAGTTGTTTTTTTTCAACTCGATCTTATAAGGTGATAGAAATTTCAATATTACGAAAGAAAAAACTTAATTTTTCTTCAAGAAGAATCAGATTGTAAAGAGATTATTAAAAAATTATTAGATTATTAAGATTTCAGAAATTTTCCCGTTTATTTTCTAAAATTGGTCTTATTTTTTAATGTTGAGAATTGTGAATTTCTAGTTTTTAATGGTTCAACTTCCTCTAATGTTCCGTTAGTTCGTCGTGGTTTCTCTATATCCTCTGTTCCTGTTTTTCGGGGGTTGGGTATCACTGTTACAAAATCAATTTCTAGCCTTCACCAGTACACTGTTCGTGATGTTAAAAAGGAAATTCAAATTGGTTTTTCTAAGATTGCTGCCGATCGAGGGACACATCACCGACGAGAACTGGGTAGGCTACATTCTACCTTTTGTAATAATATTATCCTTTACTTTTCTGGTCTTCCCCTTTTCAAAGAAGAAAGACGTTAAACATATCCGGTCTTTTTATTTCATATATTGTAAATTCTACTTTATCCCTCCCCCCCTTGGCAGAGTAGAGGTAAAATAATTCGTAAGTTTGAAATTCTCGATGTAGCAGCAAAGTTGGCTGTGCTGCAAGGAAGGCTTTCGGATTCATCTTTTTGTCATTTTTAGCCTCATCATCCTTTGGTCGGTCTGTTCGGTAAATTTCATTGTAGTATATTTTACTTCATTTTTTCTCTTTTTTTTCCTTGTCTTACTCACAACTTTGTGTATGACATGGGTTATAAGTACATTATTATTATTATCAGGGAAATAACTGAGAAAAGCCAGGAAACTGGAACAGACCTAAAAAATGCAGCGTAAGTAGATTTAATTGTTTTGGTCCATAATCAGCATTGCCTAAGGACAAGTTTTAGTTTTTCAAAATTCTTGCTTTAGAATTAGCAATAGGAATTAGAGAAAAAATATATCTTTAAATTCGAACAGATTTCCCTTCAGCTTCTAAAGATTTCCTTTCAACCTTCAGGGAAAATTTTATGCATCTGAACCTAGAATTAGGTAAATGTTGATAGTATCTGTCTCTGTTGCAGGGTTTAAGCTACAGGTGGAACTTATAATACAATGACTCGGATCAGTTGTGACTTATCAACCAATATCATTTTATCAACCAATCAAATCAACCAATTATGACTCGGATCAGTTCTGATTTATCAATGAGTATCATTATATCAACCAATCAAATTTTTGTGTTTTTATGCCAATCTTGTTTGCCCAGACCTGAAGAACCGTAGTAGTGATAATTGTTTTTTTCTTCATTCGAAAACGTCGCAGCATTTATTTGAGAATCATATGCAAGCGGTCTAGTTTAAACCTTGTATGCAAGATGAACTTGGCTGGCTAATTTTCAGAACCTATTGCTTTAGATTAGAAGTTGCCAGAAATTTTACTCGGATCATCAAAATTTAGCGTGGTTTCTAAGAAAACAGGTGGAGTGCTTTGAAAAAATGATTTGTGAGAACGTGAAATTCATTCCCCTGTTGCCCTTTTGAAAACTGAAATATCATAACCTAAGTTGTATAGAGGTGTATGTGGGTGAGCAAGTTTGATGTCTAGTGATTGCTTAGACCTCGGCAAAATTAAGGTGCGAATGCCCTTTTTCTTTTCTTATAATCTACCAACTTATTTTACTTCTGCAAGAAGTATTGCTTTGTGTTAGATAAATACAATTCTTTAAAAGCAGATTTCTGGTTCGTCAGGTTTGGAAATGCTCAAAATTTAGGAACACTGCATGATTTTAACTTAAATTAAACAAATTGCAGTGAAGACTTTTTTGCTAGATAATTCAGCACTATAATTGCCTTAAGTAGCTCAGGGCTACTTCTAAATGTTTAGAAAACGGCAAGATAGAGGAGTTGCTAAAAAATTTTAACCACTTGACCCACCAGTTGGTTGAGTGGTTAATGTGACCGACGTCTTTTGTTCTAGATCACGGAATCTGGTGGAGGAATCTGTTAATGAAGACTGAACTTAACAAAGTTGTTTTGCAACAAACTACATCTTTTTATTTTACCTTCCATTATTTTGCGAACTTCTATCTAAGCAATGTAACTTGCCATTCTATCTGCTTACATCATAAGTTGCGCCATGGGGCGAAACATACAGAATTTGAAAGAAAATGCACGAACCAAAAAATTGATAGTTCCTGCCTGGTATTGCGAATAAATTTCTAGTCTTGGAATTGGGATTTCTGTCAGGTTTGCCCATGGTCTTTAAGGAAAATCCTATGTGTCTGAACTTAAGGTGCAATTTCACGATGCGGAAAACCGTGCAGAGGTGATCATACATTTTTCCATGCAGATTGAACAATTTTGTTTTCAAGTTTAAGACCATGTAGGTCATCTTAGGCCAAAATAAACATTGCGTTACTGCAGCTGTTAGGACCTTGTCACACCCATAGATCCTTAATAGCTACCAAAGATCAGTGACTCGCATCTTTTTCGCATAACTAATGCAATTATCGAAGTGAAAATGAGTCTCGATGATTCGTCCTTTACTTTCCGACTAAAATAGGTAGCGGAAAAATTTTGCTCTGTTGACATTCTCATGACGATATCTTTCTGTCATCTATTGAAATTGAAAAACACTACATGTAATTTATATGTAGCGTTAATGTCATAGCTGGAAATATCTGCAAAACTCATGCAGGGAACAGACCGCTAGCTAGCATACCTCTCGATTTTCCATGACGTGTTTTCGGGCCAGAGGCAGATTTTCCCAGGTTTAAGTGTCTTTGCTAGTAGCATTCTAGTGCTGCTACTTCAGAGTAACAAATGTAAACTGTAGTAGGAATGTAAGAATGTCTGAACACGCTGTAAAAGTGGTCACAGGTTTTTTGACGAATTTCACAGGTTTTTTGGCATTTTGTTCACAGGTTTTGAAAATTCGTAGTGGCAACACTGGTAGAGGACATGTTTCTTAAAGATGATACGCTAGTCGAATTGAACTTATTAGCAATAATAAAGAAAATGGTCGAACAATATATTTATCAATACTCAAGGGGAGTAGGGCTATTTTTTTGTTTTTCAGTGAAAATAGTTTTTGAAAATTCGTTGTTTAATGGAAAAGTTTTTTTTCTATATAAATGTAGAAAAGAGGGTGAAAAATATTTAGCATAACCACAAGCAGCGTTTTAGGGGAAG
Organism: Artemia sp. Qi Xiang Cuo; assembly: GCF_049724085.1. Taxonomy (NCBI): domain Eukaryota; kingdom Metazoa; phylum Arthropoda; class Branchiopoda; order Anostraca; family Artemiidae; genus Artemia; species Artemia sp. Qi Xiang Cuo. The sequence continues at coordinate 971,923 of NC_142794.1, read as the reverse complement.
GATAGGGCTGCCCTATCTAAAAATGAAAAATACTTTTTAGAATATTTTTATTTAACATCTAAATTATCCATCTGGAAAAAATGATAAAACAACAAATTAGCTTTCCAACAGATATATAAAAACTGACCCCCCCCCTCCCCTCCGTTTTTTAAATTTTAGTAAAGTGAAAAATGGAGAACCCACCCCCCCCCCCTCCACGGAAATATCCTCTATACAATTCAATCCCGGTGAAAATTTACCTTGGACAATCACTTTTAACCACTCCGCGTGTAAAATTGAGACGGAAAAGAAAAAGCGAGACATGAAAAGAATTTTGTATAATAATTCTGGCAAAATCCCCCAGTGTAGAATTTCGACGATTTTGGTAAAAAAGGGTTGAGGGAGGGGGCCTAGTAGTTGCCCTCCGATTTTTTTGATCACTTAAAAAGGGCACTTGAACTTTTGATTTCCATTGAATAAGCCCTCTCCCGATATTCTAGGACCACTGGGTCGATACAATGAATTCTGGAAAAAAAACAATTAAACACGCATCCGTGATATTTTTTCTGGAGAAAATACAAAATTCCACATTTTGCAAATAGGAGCTTGAAACCTATACAGTGGGGTTCTTTGATACGGTGATTTTAAGTGTGTGCTTTTCATTGAGGTCACTTGACTTTTAGGGGCTGTTTCCCCCTTTTTTGAAAATCAGGAAAATTTTCTCAGGCTCTTAGCCTTTGATGGGTAACATTAAACCTAATGGAATTTATATAGCCTTCTTGAAATCAGCATAATAAGCCAATTCTTTTGGTATATCTATTGGTATCAAAATTCCGTTGTTTAGAGTTTTGGTATCTATTGATCTGGGTTGCTCCTTACTTACAATTTGTTACCACGAACTGTTTGATATTTAGGTTTCGATTTCGATATTTGGTCCAATATATCGACATCCATATCTAATACCACCAAACACTAGTAAAAGGTGCCTCCCGCCCTGCCCCAACCGTGTTTTCTAAACGAAATTTAAGGCTGGGGGAATTTGCCGGAATTCCTATACAAAATTCTTTTTATTTGTCTTTGCTGTACTTGTCGCTTATATAATACACACTTGAGAAGTGAAGTTGGGTGAATGCTAAGGAAATAAAAAAAATGATAAAAATCTAATAGTTTAGAAACAGATTTGGGCTATATATTTGCACATCAGGGGGGGGGGGTCGCATAGCATATGTTAAATACCCAAAAAATATAATAGTTGCTTGACCAGTTTCTTGTCTCATCTTTGCGTCATTCGCGATCGAAATTCTCGAGTGTGTATTATATAACCGACAAGTGCCAACTTTGTCAACTAAATTTAATTTGTGCAATTGTTCCAGGGAAAGTTTCCAACAGGGTTAGCATTGTCTTGAAGTTTTTCCATGAGGGGAGGGGGGGGGGGTAATTTCCTGCTGGATAAAAATGATATTAAATTAGTAAAAAGAACAAGTTTTCTTTTCAGCTGAAAGTAAAGTGCAAAATAAAAACTTAAAACGAACAGAAATTGTTCTGTATATGAGTGGGGCTGATTCCTTCTCAATACTTTGCTCTTTACGCTAAAGTTAAGCTTTTTGTCTCTATTCCTCAAGAACAGCTCCTGAAACTCCAAAGTCATTTAATTAGAATAAGAAGTATATTTTGTAAGTTCTGAAGTACGTCAGCGTCAAAAGCACGGTAATGAGGAGGGGGTAACCCCCCTAAAATATGTGATAATTTATGTTGGAGTTATTGTAGGTTGCCTTGGACCTTGATTGCAGCTATTGCTGCAACTATGATCAGCCTAGTTTTTCTGTGATATGTGAGGCTAATAATAACTTGGCATTGGCTTAATAATGGCTTCGCTTTAAGTAAAGACAGTATTTTATTGTATGCTGTTTAAATCCTAAACATAGTTTTGGTTAGAGGTTCAATTTCTTCACCCAAGATAAAACATCTAGCCTATATGAGGGACTGAGCTTAATCTAAGCCCATAATCTAGGAAATCCACTATACACAACAAAGCTCTTGGAGAATACATCAATCATAAAATATTTAAAATATATATTTTTAAATACAATACAAAAATATAGTCAAGCAATGAAAATAACCACATATAAAGATAATCTTTACACAGTCAAATCTCATTATAAACATGATCACACATAAAAATAAATCATTTTTAATAAAACAAATTTACATGTAATCGAAATACACATATATGTTTTATTCAGAAAAGATTGCAAGAAAAGATGCAAGAAAATATTTGAAAAGTAATCAGATGATTTGAAAAGCAATCCGAAATTAGTTTTTTTCAAATAAAAATAATTAAATTTAACAAAAAGATAATAATATAAAAAGATAATTTTTCAGACGGAATCGTCTACAAAAACATTTCCTGGGAGATTTTCAGCAATGATTGAATTGTCTGGGAGTAATTTGTGAACTTAAATCTCGGGATCACATACAAAAATAAACCATTTATAATCAAAAAATTACACATACATGTTGCAGTGGGCGCTACAGGAAAAGGGATTAAACAAAAACTAATCCTGGTATTTGTTAGGTTGATGTAAATTGTAAATCTATTTGTGTAAAAATCAATCCAAAGTTTCCTGATAGGAAAATGGAAAAATTCATGACAAAAAAAAAACGGAAAATTTACTGAAAAAAAGAAAATAAATTTACAAACGATATGAGGATTA
>NC_142794.1:901086-968730 GCF_049724085.1 Artemia sp. Qi Xiang Cuo | reverse complement strand
AATTTAATTCGTAAGTTACGTATATTTATTACTAATAAAAACGTTCATAAATAAAATTAAACAAGTTTTGAGAAAGCCATTTAACCAAATAAAAGCAAAATTAATATGCAAATTTTTTTTTTATTAGTCACATACTATGAGCCAATATCAAAACCTGCATTAATACAAGAACGTTCAAAAATTAAATAAAAAAAAACAAGTTTTTTTTAACTGAAAGTAAGGATCCGCGTTATAACTTAAAATGAAAAGAAATTATTCTGTATGTGAAAGGGGCTGTCCCCTCCTCAACGCCTCGCTCTTTACGGTAAAGTTTGACTTTCTCACAACTCTATATTTCTTAAACAATAAAAAAACTACGTTAGGGGGGGGCTCACCCCCCCCCCCCCCTCCTCTGGATCCGCCACTGAACCAGGGAAACATTTATGTGAGTGATGATGCCCCATTTTCTTTAAGATACGCAAGAAAAAAACTATATGTAAAAAATTGTGTCTTAAAGCGATGGCTATCATATCATGGTTATGAAATACAGTCCCACTACATCTTGAGTGTGAGCGTCAAGTGGGTATGAAAGTGAAGTTTATGTATGAAGAATGGATTGAGAAACTAGCATATAAGCCTCCTCCCTCCACAGTTCGAGATGTGCTAAGAAATTAGTGCTTTATTGACTGTCTTTAGTTTACTTATTGATTTGCTATCTTTTTTTTTTCACTTGGTTTAATAAAATATATAGCAAAAAGTTAATAGTGATGGACTTAAAATGTTTGGGTTAATGATGATTTTTATTTGTGAGTAAATAATTTAGAATATTTGTTAATTTGAATATTTTTTTAGTGGGTGGTAGTGGGCTTGTGTCTTTTTGAAGGGTTTTGCTTTGTGCCATGAAACTTTCAATAATATGCTTTTTTAAACTGTACGTCTGCTTCAACGGAATATATTTTTCTATTTTTTTTGTATTTATCTCGGTCTACATATATGTTTAGGTAATAATGATTTTTTTCGCCACCACTAGCCTTTACTATCACATGCATTAATGTTTATTGTCAATAATTAGAGATATCGTTTTACCTCCTGGGAGCAGCAATGTCATGCAACTTGAAAGTCGAAGGGTTGATTTTTCCAACCAGTGTAACGAAATGATAAATAGAAATTTAGATATTAATCCTACTGAGATTTTTACGAATGAACCATCAAGGTATATTTTTTTTAAAAAGGGACACTACCCTTGTATTGTGATAGGGACCATTTTGGCCTTAACATTTTTCATTTGAATTGTCAGGGATTGAGTTCTGCGCATAATTTTTTATCGAATTTAATAAATATTAACGTTTTCCAGGTGATCGCTATAACTGAAACGTGGTTAAAAGATAATAACTCGCAATTACTATATATCCGTGGTTGCACTTTATGTGTAAGTAACTGAGAGTGTTACCAACATGAAGGCCTAACAGCTTATATCGAAAGCTAAAAAGATAGGACAAGCATTCACAGAAGTAGCGACTTTTCCCAATGTATACAAAGAGTTTGCAAGAACAGGGACGTCTTAAAATTCATCTAGTTCGTGTATTTCTGGACTTTTTCAACAGTTAAGCGCAACCCAAGAAGAAGTTACGATAACTAAGACTAAGCTAGTGGCACATATAGAAAAACGTGTTGCAGAAAAAATAGCGCAAAACATTGGAACTGGGTCTTCTGGTGCTGTACAGATAAATAGCCAAATTATCACTGCATAAATTTATGATGCTATAGTGCTAGATTTTAATCCGAGGTTTGAGCGCATTGAAAACTTAATTAAAGGACTAAAGAGTCAAATTGAAGCACTAGAAAATCGTATTTTTACAATAGAGAACAAGCTTGATGATTTTGAACAGGAAGCAATGGAAGACTGTCTGATATTCTCAGGAATAAGACAGACTCCTGGCTCAGATCTTGATACGACTGTCCTAAACCTTGTTAAGTCAACCATGGGAGTTTTAACTATTACTAGGGAACATTCTGTGTCGATTCAGTGTTTCAGACTCAACTCTATGGAAGATTCTCGAAATTTAGCCCGTAGAAATCCAGATCCTGTGGCCCCAGTTTTAGTGAAGTTGGTATCAAAAGAACTTGCGTACAAAGTGTTTAAAACTAAATTAAAAACTAGCTGGATCTGGAATTTATGTTAGTGAATTTCTTACGAAACGTAGAAAGGCAATATTAAATAGTGCACGGGACAAGTTTGGTGTGAAAAATGTTTGGGAAGATAAAGGTCGCATTTTTGCGAAATTGCCCGGCCAAAGCGCACCGCGTCGGCTCTTTAGCCTAGCTGATACTTACTGAATTTTTCATAGTTGATTTAGTAAGAAGTGTCTTTTTTTTCTTTTCTTATTTTTACCTCTGTTTTTGTTGCTTTTCTTTTCTTTTGTTGCTCTTTTTATTTTATTTTCTTTTCTTTGAGTGGATGTTGTAAGGATGATGGGTGATATTTCTCGCTTACTTTTTCTAGAGTGTAATCCTTTTAGAGTGGGAGATGTTCTTTATGATGATTTACTTCCGGAAAGTATAAATGCTGATTTTTCCCCGCAGAGAGATAGTTGTTATGTGGATGTGATTTCGTCAGTATTAGAGGTGAAGGCAAGAACGTTTTGCCTGTGTCATTGGAATTGCCATGTAACTTCAACGTATTATGGATTTCTCCAGTTAATTGATAATGTAAATAGTAAATTTGATGTAATTGGCCTTTGTGAAACTTTTTTAGCTTCTGAGCATGTTCTGTCGTTATATAATTTTCCAGGATACAGGCTTATTGTAAGGAATAGCGAGAAAATTGGACGTGGAGGTTTGGCATTTTTGGTTAAGGACAATTTTGTTGGTAAAATAAGGGAAAACCTATCAGTTTGGATAGATGGTAAGGTGGAATCTCGTACTTTTGAGATGGAAGTTGGTGGAAAGGATGTAGTGATTACTGAGGTTTATAAACCGTCGAGTACAGTTTGGTAGGAGTTTGAAAATGGTTTTAGTAGTTTAATGGAGGCAGTAGAATTGAGTAATCTGGAGTGCATTTGTTTGGGGGATTTTAATTTTGATCTTTTAAGTTTATATAATGATAATTTGGATTTTTTAAACCTTGTCTCCAGTTACGATTTTTATCCATTAGTTAGGATTCCGACTCTTGTTGCAGAACAGTCAGCTACACTTATTGACAATAAGCGCAGCTGATTGATAGCCAATCCCTTTCCTATAGTAGCAGTGACTTCATATCAATATGCAATAAAGCAGAACAGGACAAAGGTTAAAAAAAGACAACTAAAAAAAGAGAAACTACAGAAGTTTAGAGAGGAAATAAGTATCGTGTCATGGAAACCAGTTTATGAAGAATCTGAAAGTGCTTCCGCGGCATTCGATAAGTTCAAGGACATATTGTAGCCAATATTTGAGAGAACTTGCCCAGTAAAGAGCATAAAGGTGAGAAAAAAGGATCCCCGGAAACCTTGGGTAACTATGAAGCTACTAGACTTAATTAGAAGGAGAAATATATTGTATTTGAGTTACTTAAATAGTAGCCATAGTCAAGATCTAACTGAATTTAAACAAATCTGTAATAATGTAAATCGGCTAAGGCGGTCATGCATCCGCGAATATAATGGAGAGAAATTTAAGGAAAACAAAGGCAATATGAAATTGACTTGGAATATTATAAATGAAGTCGTAAATAAGAAGAAAGAGACCGAGATTCCTGCTAGTCTGATCTTTGACGGTATATATGTTCATGGAAATGATGAGGTGGCTAATTTGTTTGGTGAATATTTTTCTAAGATTGGTGAACAATAAGTGAGAATCCATACGATGAAAATAATGAAATTAATGAGACGTTTAGTGATGAAAGGGGAGATGGACTGGAAATGTCTGCAGATGAAACGAACGTTGAAAAAGTAAAACAGATAGCCTGATAGGATAGGTAAAATCAAGTTCTTCAGGGAATGATGGAATTAATTTAAAAAAGTTGAAGCATGTTATGGTATATATATATTGCCTTGTATTGTTTATCTGATTAACCTTCCTTTGAAGAAAGATGAATTTCTAACTCGGCTGAAAGAGGCTAAAGTTATTCCACTTCATAAAGGAGGTTCAAAGACTGATCCGTCTAATTGTAGGCCGATTTCAATATTGCCCCTATTTTCTAAGCTGTAGGAAAAGTAATGCTTTGACAGCTTTACAACCATCTGACGACTTAAGTTTTTCTAAGTGATACCCAGTTTGGATTCAGGAAAAACCCCTCTGCAATACATGCAGTCCAGTACCTAACAGATTTCATCAATAGTGCTCTCTAAAAAAGCGTCCTGGTGATTTCAGTATTTATAGACTTTAGAAAAGCTTTTGATACGGTAATTAATTCAATTTTATTGTGTAGGCTTATTTGTTTAGAAGTGCAAGGGGTCATTTTGGAATGGGGTGAATCCTATCTTAACCAGCGGATAACTCGAGTGTCTATTAAAAATTATACTTCAAAAACATTTATTGCTATTTCTGATGCGTCTCAGGGTTCCGTGCTTGGCCCACTTCTTTATCTAATTTACGTTGATACCTAGCGTTTTTATGTATCAGATACACTTAAACGTCTTTTGCTGATGACAAGGTGTTTACGATTACAGTTATTTGTCTGGACCAGTTAACTGAGAAGAAAAATAAGGCCCTTGCTGAATAGATAAGTTTGTATTATTTACAAACTCAAACCTCTGATATTTCTACCAACATGTGAGAATAGTCACGTAAACCGGATAGATTAGAGTGATGCCAAGTTTAGGATATCGGATATAAGTTAGTCGAAAAATAAGGAATGGGAATGAGGACTAAATAAATTACGGCTAATGTCTAATAAGGAAAAATGTGCTGCTTTTTTAGGGGAGGGGGGGGTGAGAGAGTAGACACTGAGGACCGGCCCTTATTTATTGCGTGAAAATAATATTTAATGAGCTCAGTATATTTGTAAAAAATTATCCCATAAATGTTTACAGGATGATTCCTAGGATAAAGGAGGTGCCCAGGATGTAACGTATTACTGGCTTTGAGCTCCTACAGATTGCGTCAAAATCGTAAAAACAAAACTAAAAAGCATATAAATAAAATTTTTATGTGTTACAAAACTGTATCCCCCATAAGAAAGTACCTCCCAGTCTACCCCCGAACAAAAATCCTTGATCCACCATTGCATAGAACTGTCCACGGTTAAAACTCCCATCTTAAAAAAAATACCTTCTAAACCTATTCCTGAACAAAAATTCTTTATACACCCATGCGTACAAAATTTCTACATCTACCCCCACAAAAAATAATAATACTTGTGCATTATATCTTACCCACGAAAGAGGTCAAGTTTGATTACTGCTAATGAAATAAAATAAAATAGGCTGAAATTATAATAGTTTAGAAACAAATTTGGGCTACGTATTTGCACATTAGGAGGGGGAGGGTAAAGCTGAGCATATATTAAATACGTAACCTAAGCTAGGTAATTTTATTCCCCCCTAAACCCAAAAAAGCAACAGTTTAAATATTGTAAACGCAATAAGAAATCAGGCTTTGCGATCAATTTATCCGTTGCAAATACAAGCTTGACTGGTTTCCTGTAGTAATTCCTTGTACAGACCAAAGCAGTGGGTAAGACACAGTCCATAAGTACTAATATAACTCCCATCCGATCCCTAAGCATTTCAAAGTGACCCCCAGGAAGAAACCAGTCCTATGCTAACCGGTACAATATATGCGCTCCAGAATTAACCCATACGGTCCGATTTTGTAATATTTGGATTGATTTGGGATTGTCCTCTCACTTTATTTTATGTTTTATTTTTTTCATTTGTAGTATCACTGCTCTTTTAAAATTCTGATTCCAGTCTTTGAAAATCATAGAGACACCTCATTTTATATATTTTCATTAACAAGTAATTAATAGGGAGAATTGTTGTAATCACACCAGATTAATTAGTCAAATTCTAAGGTAAGTTTACAGTGATCTAATGAAAGCATATTAAGTTTAGAATTAAACTTTTTAAAACAACTAATACCTTTGTGTAAAGCAGCGTCACAGTAGTAGTAATTTCAGTTCGAAAAAATGTTGTTCTTTACTTTTATTTAAACTTATTTACATTTCTAGAAAAAAAAAACATTGACCCTTTAACTTTGTGTTTCAGATAGACCCCTGTTTTTAAGCCGGTTTCAAAAAAGAAAAAAGGTTTTATGGGCAAGAGATTAATTTGCTATAGGACCGTGGGGGGGGGGCAACTGTTTAAATGTCATTCTTTACTCTCATTTCTAAAAAAAAAAATTGACATTTTAGCTTAGAATTTATGATATATTATTTTTTAATAAGATTGCATGAAAAAGTATAGAAAAAAACGATTATTTCATCAATTCGCTGTATTTCCAACCAGAGCTACCACAACTGGTAATTTAAAACGAATTTTGGCGATTATCTGTTGATTTATTGGGGGTTTTAGCTAAAATTTGGTGATTCTATTATACGTTTGGTGGTTTGAATGTGTCCGCGCTCTAAGTTTTTGAATACAGTTCAGGGTATTTTAATGAAAATGCAATTCAACTGACATGATTGTCAATGGATAGCGAATTTATTGCATATCAAAATAGCCAATCAGGGATATAACCATAAGTCATGTTACCTATATAAATAAAGATTTTTTTTGGAAAATGTAATAGTTAGCAGTCGCAGGATTTACGACACGGGGCTCAATTTTAGGGTTGTTGCGGATGCAGAAAATATATCATATCATTTTCAATTTAGCTCATTTTTCCTATTTTTGCCTATATTCATTCTGAGAAATACATATTGCACTTGTATCCAAGGTGAGAAAATAGAAGAAAAGGGAAGTTCAAGTACATTAATATTCAAAACTCATTGAAACTACGCAATTGTTTTTTAATTAATCAAAGTCATTATGTTTCTGGTAAAAAACATAATGAAACCCCTCCAAAGGTTTCATCAGAATGTTTTCAAAATCTTTTGTGTTTTGGATTTTTGTTCTGTTTTACTTTTAAACTAGCGTCACCTAATATTTTTAAGCAAGTAGAAATACAGGCTAAAAACTTAGACTGTAATTGATGTTAAAGTGAAAAATTGGTGAATTTCATCCCTTTTCGGTAATTATATACAATATAGTCTTAAATCCACAGTCATCAAGTTTTATTTTACAAAAATAATTACCTGTTTGTTTCTAAGTTAAAGAATTTGCAATTTCGGGAGATGAACACGTAAAATAGAAACTTAAAGCAGTTTTGAAAATAAAGTCCGTTTGAATGTGGCATTTCAAAATCTTTTAGTATGAAAAATGCTTCTCTTTGTTCTGAATACTAGTAGCACGTATAAAGCTACTAAAATATCTCAATACCAGTAGCAAGCATAAATTTATCTAAAAATATGTATAAAACTAAAATGCAGAGGTATGAAAATCATTTAACAGATATGGGCCTATTCATCACACTAAATTGTTTAACACCCAATCAGGGTCACCGCTCTGACCTGGAAGAATTTACTAAATCGGAGAGAAAAAATTTACTAGATCGTATCTGTTTTTACTAAATGCTCAAAAAAGTTTTGCACGTGCGGCTACGCCGCACGCGCACCATCTAGCATCGATTTTTACTATAGGAGGATAATCAATTTCCTTTTTTCTTCTTTTTTTCTCCTTTTCTCTTTTCTTTCGTTTTCATAGTATGATTAAAAGTTCCGGAAACCTACAAGTTCAAAAATCTTTTATATATATATATATATATATATATATATATATATATATATATATATATATATATATATATATATATATATATATATATATATATATATATATATATATATATATATATATATATATATATATATATATATATATATATATATATATATATATGTATATATATATAAAAGATTTTTGAACTTGTAAGTTTCCGGAATTTTCAATCATACTAAGAAAACAAAAGAAAAGAGGAAAGGAGAAAAAAGAAGAAAAAAGGAAAAAGAAAAGAGGAAAGGAGAAAAAAAAGGAAATTGATTATCCTCCTATAGTAAAATCGATGCTTGATGGTGCGCGTGCGGCATAGCCACATGCTAAAAAAAAATTTTTAGCATTTAGTAAAAACAGATGCGATCTAGTATATTTTTTCTCTCCGATATATAAATAATGTTACATTTCTACTTACTTTTAATTTCTCTCAACATGCTCCTTCCTTCTCAATAAAAATTTTCAAACTGAGGAGATTCACCTAATTACCTTGGTTTGCTTGCTTTTGTTTTGATTCCAGTATATTCCCAATCACCACAAACCCAAGCTTCATTATAGTCTCATTTTCAGCTGATAAGATTTTATACACAGAAAGCTGATTTTGTTAACCTTTGGACGCCAGAAGTAGAGCGTCTGCTTATAAAAATAGGTGACTGCTTGTCTATGTCTCAAACAGACAAGCGAAATTGTAAAACAGACAAGCAAAAATTGTAAACTGTCATATGTTTACGATAATTTTTTTTCCCTGAATTCATGGAAAACAAAAAAAAAGTTTTGTTTACTATAAACTTTTTACTAGATTTTGGGAAATTTACTAGATCCTCTAAATTTACTAGATCTAGTAAAATCCTACTGACGGTGGCAACTCTGCAGCTAATTTACCTTTTGGTGATTTGTATCTGTGAGAATATCGTACATTTTATTACGTTCAGCGGCAACCCTGTTCACATTAACCATTGCGATTATAGATTGAGCCTTTTACACAGCTAACTTACTTTACTTAACATTTCAGTAGATTCAAACGTGAGGATTTAACCTCAAGCAAGTCTACAAGCTTTCAAAAATTAATAAAAACGATACTTGCAAGATCAGATACCGTGGTTATTGATCTGATGCATTTATTTATTATCATTGTTCTATAAAGAAATGTCTAAAACTATATTAACTTCTGTTTTTGTATAACAACTTTAAACAACTTTTAAATGATTATATGAACAACGTAAAAGTTCACAAAATGTATTCGTATTTTTACTTTTATTAAATCTAATTCAAACTGAGAGTATTTTTTTTTAGTACGGATTTGCAAAAATTTTTGTAAACGAATTGAAGAATTTTGGATGCTTACAATTAGGGTGAACATCACGATTTTTTTCTCTGACCTTTCATCACGGTCAGGTTCTGTTATACATTTAATCTTATATTTTGATTATCGTTAAAAATTCCTTAACTTGTAGGGGTCCCCCCCTTTTTTAAAATCAGGGATATTTCCTGAGCGACGTAACTGTTGATTGAAATTATTAAACTTTATGAGTCTTAAATACCAAGAATCAACATGAAGTTCAAAGAAGATAAATATATAACAAATGCTACAATTGTGCATGGAACTTGAATAGCCATCTAGTTAAGAGTAAAATTCCTTCCGCCTACGGAAATTGAAAAAAAAAAACTCAAATAAAATGCTCAAATTTTGAAAGCTTTAATTTTCACGGGGCAGTATTTTCAGGGAGGGGTATTTTCTGGTGAGGTATATTCCGCGGGGGTATTTTCCTTTGCGGGGGGGGGGTATTTTGCAGGGGGGGGGGTAATTGTAAGGAAGGTAAAATCAGCCACTATTAACAGGAAACTTTCCGCGTGTGTTAAGAGGGATACTGAAAAAAAACAGAAGGTTTTATCTGCACCCTGCTTGTAATGCTACTGCTGCTGTTGGTACAGCAGCTATTGCCACAACTGAAATTAAGGGTATTGAGGGAAAGTTTTCAGGAAATATTTAGTGGGTTTTGCACTAATTCAAAGTACACTAAGATCATCTCTATTGTCAAAAGGGTATAGGCTACTAGCAAATAGCAACTACTCCAACTACCAGCAAATTTATGCTACTACTCTGCTACTACTACTACTGCTACTGCTAATACTGCTATTATTGAGACTAATGGTATTAAAGTGAAACTTTCAAAGAACATTTAGGAGAAGTTCCAGTTAAATTAAAACCCTTTTTTTGCATTTCGGTTACCAAAAAGGATGTAATAGCAATTTTAGAGGAACATCTTAAAGTAAAAATTCAAAACTTTCATGCCTGTTGAGAGGGAACAACTCAAAAGACACACTTAGCCTATTGCTAATACTACTTCTATTACAACTACTTCTACTGAGACAAAGAGTATGCTAGTAAAGCTTTCAGGGAATGTTTAGGGGGATGTTGAACTAAATACAAATATACTTCCTGGGAGCAGGTTTTCTAAATGGCGCGTTAGAAATATTCTAAGAACTGTCTATTGTATTAAGTGGAAAATTTCAAGGCATGTGCAAGAGGATGTTTAAATAACCAAAGGTGTTATGTCCATGCTGCTACTTCTACAACTGCTTCTACTAATAATAATGTAACTACAATCGTTGCTACTATTATTATTACTGTTTGTACGACTTTCAGGTAATTCTTAATATAATATAAAACTAAATCGACTTTATGTCGATGTAGTTTTTAAGGTGTAAAATTTACCCCAGAAACAGCTTAGACTATTAATTTGAAACCGTAAATAAAATTGAAATTGAGTATGTGTGTTCAGGCTCTCGAAATGTGAAATCAGCAGTATCTTAAGAACGGCATAAAGATTTAAGTTTAAGCTTTTAGCAAGTTGAAGTAATAAAAGTGAAACGTGTTCATGATCACCCAGCTAGGAGTAGCAGTACTAGTACACCACTACCCCAACTATTAGTACTACTACGATTAAGGCTAATGATATTAAAGTAGAACTTCAACAGCCTGTTGAGGGGCATGTTGTGTTAATTCAAGACACAAAAAGTACAAGCAGGTTATCAAAAGGACGGATGAGTAATGTCTCAAAAACTGCCAGAAGGATTAATTTAAAACTATTCGGGCAAGATGAAAATATGTTGAAGTAGGTCAAAAAGCAAATGTAAATTCTACACTGCTACTACTACTTCTGTTATTGCTGCTATTACCACCCCCAAACTTTCTTCTATTATGTTTGCTTCTAGGATTAATAGTACTCATCATCCTTTTATTTATAATCCGCTAGGCCCCATTATTGACAAAAAGTTAGGCTTTAAAGTAAAGGATGGGAGTTTGAAAGAGGACGCCCCTTCATATGGATTAACTACTTTTGGTTTAAAGCTCAATTTTGTTATTTACTTTTTTATGAAATAACTTGTTTTTTTTTATTTAAAATCTCTATGATTTTAATAGTAAACATGTCTGAACAAAATGCTAGAGGCACTATGATCCCTTTAAAAACAAATCTTTAAGTCAAAACTTAACTTTTGAGCAGCAATAAATCGAGAAAACGTAAATTCGTTGGGGCATCAGAGAAATTTATACCTCATATCCCATCCTTTAGATGAAATCCATATAAGGTTGCTGGAGGATCATAAGTTCCTTTTATTGTAAAAAGATATTTGTGGCATTTGTTTCAATGCTTAAGAACTTTATTTTAAAAAAAACGCATCAAAAATTTTTGTAAATATATTTTTTCTAGTTTTTTTTACGAGTTATAGAACAAATTACGGGGTAGAGTGAGGGGTACTGTGTTTGACCCCCCTCCCCCCAGACAGGACTTAGGAGAAATGCTTGAAGAGAATTTTCAAACCCCCGGGTGTACGCAGAAATTGTATATGAAAATCTCCAGGTGGTTTGCTTCCTTGAAGTGATGATAATTGGGTTGTTTTGAAAATAAAAAAAAAAACTTTTTTCACTTTTAATGATTTAATTTTAATGTTAATTTCTTTTTTATCATTTTTTTTTTTTTTTTAATGAGAATGGTCCTTGGATATAAAGTCGAAATATTCATTTAAAGTTGCACTCCACTGTCTTACATAAAAATTTCCCCATTTTTTCACTTATTGTTTATTATGGAAAGGCAGTGTGGTCTTCGTTGCTATTTGGTTTGATGATACAGCCAATTGTGACAGCTGACTACTTTTTCGATCACACGTCAGGCTTTCGGGTTAAAGAAAAGACAAAAAGATGATTTTGCGAGCCTTTCGGTCTGAAGTAGTTGTAGGGCTGTACGCGGCAGCTCGTGTTATGCCTTAACATAAACGTTGGAGACCTTCTGCAGACGCAGAAGCTAGTCCAAGTCCAGTTCGTAGCCGAAACAGAATTAGGCCAGCAATATATGCTTAATCAAATGGATTCTATCGCTGGCCGAGAATATATGAGATATAGAGCGGTTGTAAAGAGTAAAATTACGGCTATATAAGCTTCGAGTGTAAAAATTAATACGTTGCTTTGTGCATTAAGGCCAAAAAAAAATGCCCTCAAAGCCTTTCAAAAAAAGTTAAATGTCCCCATTTTATTTTATCTAAGAGGATTATTTTTTATTTTAACCACAGGAGGTAGAATAAGTTATTTAAAAAAAAATCCTAATAAATTATTTTTTATCAATTCTAAGCCATAAAAGGTTACATGGATACCCTTTATGGTTTTTTGCAAAACGAATACTTATATTTGCCTGTATATGGTTAAAAGGATAATGGGGGCCCTGTGTCCTCCAAGCACAGTTCAAAATGCTTTGAAAGTCTCAGCAGAAGCTTTTGTTTCTACTGAAGTTTTTTTCAGCAGAAAAAGTAGGTAGAACGAGGGTCCTACCGCAATAGTGTTTTGTGCTGCTATGTAATTTAACGCTTGCTGACAGAAGGTTTATAATTAATTCATAGGACTAAGTGTGCCAGCTGGGATACTGAGAGTACAGTCGAGGGGCTTCCTTCCTCCTATGCCTCTTTTTATGGCCCCTGGGCAAGGGTGTCCCAGTTTCTCTTTTGGACTACCTGTTCTGGTTGCTAGGTTCTATCTACGGTTGCCATAAAAACGAGAACAATCCTATAAACGACAAACTAATTAGTTTTTGAAATATTACAGTCATCACGTCGATATTTTGTATGTTGTTGTGAACTAAGTATGTTTTTTTTTTAAACTACGTTATGTAAAACTTATTTAAGTCTCTAATGAACAATAAAAATAATATCATTACTTTGAAAATATCATTTAGATGTATTAAATAAAAAAATATCCCACTTTTGCTCAAACATAGGAAATATTTGTGCACAATGTATAGTATTCGTAAAAAATAGTTTGTCTCTTTTGCCAATTTTTAGTTTGATGAATTAACAAGATAATTTTGCTTTTTTCTAAGCGCTAACTGCATTTGTGACTATTAGAATTGACATTATGTTTGAGTTTCTTCTGAAGAGTAGACGCTACCATAAACATATTTCATAAAACTTTTAAAAGAAAACTGAAGACGTGTATTAAGCAAAATGCGATTAAATATTAATAAAATAGTATCATAGGCGGGACAATATTGCTGCCTAAGTTAAGAGGGGTAAGGGCACAATGCATTATTTATTTATTTGTATTTTCTTTTTTTCTAGACCAGGGCACTTCGTATCGAAGGATCGTTTTGCAACCTAGTTTCGTAGAAACTTCGAAAAAAACTCATTGGATTGGAAATTGAAAGGGCTAGTGCCATTTTTATTAGTCAAAAGTGATTGGAGGGACCTCAAACCCTTCTCACGTCTCTTCTTTTCCTACAGACCTGCACAGTAAATTTTTATATAACCCGTGTACAACCCAGAGTTTAACTTTTTATAAATTATGGATTGGTAGATGAGACCCCCCCCCCTCTCAACTTTGTCTGGGCACGGGTTGTTAGTTATGCCCTTGGGGCATATAAGGCGTATATAGTACGAGTGCTCGTATAACCTTCAGAGGGGGCTCAAAGGGTTGGTAATCGGAATTTCTAGTGACCTTTTAAGATTCAGAGTGATTGGAGGGTAGATACCCCCCCCCTACACCTCGGAGTGACCCAGAATACACCTTCTATTAAGTTCGAGATGGTTATTTGTTAGCTTGGGTGTTTTTAGTAGAAAAGTGATCATTCAAGTTGAAATTGAAGGTTATTATGCCTATTTTAAAATTAAAAAGTGATTGGAGAGGAAACAACCCCCTCACACGCCCACCAATGTCCTAATCTAATCCATTTGAATTTTAAGATTGTCATTATGTTCAGAGCAGTTAAAAGGTCCGGACAATTTTTTTTTGAATATAAAACCCCACCCCCCTCCCCGCCACCCTTGCGGCAAGGGTTATAAGTTATGCCCTGGGGACATATAAGGTTTTTGCGGAAAGGGTGGTCGCATAAACTTCGGAGGGGGGCTCACTCAATTAGTAATTAGAAGTTTTAGTACCCTTTCTAAGATTCAAACCGATTGTAGACCAGATAGACCCCCCCCCGTACCTCATATTGTCCCAAAATTAAAATGACTAAAGTTTTGAGATTACCATTTGTTTTCGTTGGAAATTTAAAAAAGTCTAATTCGATTTGAAATTTAAAAGACCGTTTGTAAGAGTAAAAGGTGATTTAAAGGCACACATTTTCCCCCCAACCACGCAGATAAATTCCTAAAAATATAGTAAACATGTCAAACATTATAGAGCGTAATTAGCCCCCTCACTGAGATCCTTTTTTCCAAAAAAATATTTAATTGAAATTGTGAGATGGCCATATTGTTACCAATAGCCCAAAAATCACATAGCAATGTCTTTGGGGTGGACAGGATCCCCCAAAGGCCATTGGCAAGGTTTGTATAGTATGCCTAGGGCACATAGGGTTCTTAAAGAACGGGTAGTCGTATAGACTTGGCATCGAATGGAGCTCATTTGATTGGAAGACGGAAGATTAAGTACCCTTTTTAAGAGTGACGTCAATTGAGGGACATCAGCCCCCCACTCTAAGCGTACTATTCCCCAAAACATATCTGATCGAAATTTTTAAAGAATTTTTTTGTTCAACATTCTTGAAAAGTCCAGTTTTAGAGTTGTCAATCACCCAACGGTCCTCAGGACAAAGACGGTGAGTCCGGCACCTCATCCATTGCTTACTCATATTATATGTTATTGATTATATGAACTTTACTTTCCAAGAATACGAAGAGTATTCAGGTGAGCCTCTTAGAGAATGTTGAGGGGAGTGCTTAACTAAAATTAAATCATGTCATGTGCACTCTGATAGTCCAAAGGATACAACACAAGAATAGCTGAGTATATTAATGTGGAAAATTTAAGAAATTATAAGGGAGATGATCAAAGTACAATATTTGCATGCTATCAAAACCATTAAAACTACTAGTTTTAGTAGGTTAAACTGACTATTCATTATTTCAATAAATTCCTAACTTGTATTTGCAACGGCTGTTGTTACCAGAGTTGCCACTGAACGCAATACAAATCACCAACAGGTAAATTGTTTATGAAACATTTGAGTGTTGGTCTATATATGTTAAGTAATTTTCATACATTTGCATTTTAGAATTATACCAATGCATATTTACACCTATTTTTAGGTGAATTTATGCTTGCTACTGGTATTAACATATTTAGATGGATTTATACATGCTAGTAATCTCTACTAGTCTTCGAAACAAAGAGAAGCATTTTTCATACCAAAAGATTTTGAAATGCCACATTCACAATACTCGCCTAAAAAATACTCGCCTACAGTAGATTTAAGACTATCTTGTACCAAATAAATAAAAATGGATGGAATTCACCAATTTTTTGCCTTTGGCATCAATTACAGTACAAATTTTTAGCCTGTATTTCCGCTTACTATTAAGTATTAGGTGACACTTGTGGGGCTTTCGTTTTCTTACAAATAGCTATTCTCTAGCTGTATTACTGCTTAAAAGTGAACTATCAAGAACACAAAATGATTTTGAAAACATTCAGGTGAAACTTTTGGAGAGATTTCATTCTGTCTATCACCAAAAACATATTTACTTCGTTTTAGTTTAAAAACGAATGTTTGGGCTCAATGAGTTTTTATTAGTAATCAGCTTGAACTTCGATTTCTTTCTATTTTTTTGACTTTGACACAGGTGCATTAGGTATGTCCCAGAATGAATACAGGCTAAGACAGTAAATGTAGGCTAAATAGAAAATAATATAATATAATATAATCACCTAAAGAAAAAAAAATCACCAAATTTGTTAATAACTCCTCAAAAGTGGCAACCCTCATTGCGAATTGCAACTACTTTTACAGCACATGCCTAAAATAATCCTCGTTTCTCTCTTTTTTTAAACTGTATTATTAACGAAGAATCGATAAAAGATAAAAATCTAAAATGTCAATCATTTTTTTTTTTAGAAATGAGTGTAAAGAATGTGTTTTGGGAAAAGAGGATGTCAGGGAGGGGGGCTAGTTGCTCTCTATAATGTTTGACATGTTGATTATATTTCTGGGAATTGATGGGTGTGGTTGGGGGGGGGACTTTGTGCTCTCCAATCACTTTGGACTATTAAAAAAGGCTGTTTCAATTTCCAATCAAATGAGCATTTTTTTAAAGTTTCTACGAAAACAAATGGCCAACTCAAAATTTCTATCAGATGTATTTTGGGAAAATACGAGGTACGGGGGGGGGCTATCTGTCCTCCAATCATTTTGAATCTTAAAAAAAAGGTACTAGTACATCTAATTACTAATCAAAGGAGCCCCTCCGAAGTTTATACGACCAGGCTTTCCACAAAAGCCTTATATGTCCCCAAGGCATAACTTATAACCCTTACCCCGAGGGTGGTGGGGAGGAGGGGGGTTTTCATCTTCAAAAACATAATTTCCGCACTAATTTATTACTGCATACAAGGCATAATATCATTAGACTTAATTGTAGCAGTGCTAATAGTTATGGTAGTGGTGTAATAGTACTGCTACTGCTAGCTGGATTATTATACGCATGTTGCACTTTTATTAGTTCAACTTACTAAATGCTCAAACTTAATGCTCTATGCCGTTCTTGAGATACTGCTGATGTGCCCTTTCGACAGCCTGCATATATATATTCTATTTCAATTTTATTTATAATTTCATATCAATAGTCTAAGTTGTTTATGGGGTAAAGTCTTACACCTTAAAAACCTGCATCGACATAGTGTTTCGATTCAGTTATAGATTCTCTTCAAAACTCTCTGAAAGTCTTAAAAACAGTAATAATCACAGTAATAACGATTGTAGTGAGATTAGTATTAGTAGAACCAGTTGTATTAGTAGCAGTAGGACACATCCAAAGCTCTCGCGTCTTCAGCCTTGATCGGCCATTTCTAGCAAGCATAAAGTAGTACTGCTTGAACTTCGAACATTCTTATTCCTTTGCCACATCAATCTCTTTCTTTGCATGCTAAAGGATGATGAGACATTTTTTTTTTTTTTTTTTTCTTTTTAATGGCAAGTATTTTGTCATGTAGATAAGTTTAAATTATTCAATGGATAAATTACTCTATGGCGTTAGAGAAATATTAAAGACCCCCATTATAGATCCCCATGTTAGAGGCCCCCATTATCCTTTTTAACCCTATACAGGCTAATATAGGAATTCGTTTTGCAAAAAATCATAAAAGCATACCCATCTGACCTTCAGGGTCATCTGATCGATGTGACCTTTAAAGGATAAATAATCGTTTATTGGCATTTTTTTTTTGCAAATAACTGATTCTATCTCATTTGGTTAAAATACAATATTAATGTCTTAGATAGACTAAAATAGGGAATTTTAACGTTGTGTGAAAGGCTTTGAAGCAGTTGTTTTTGGCCGTAAGGCACAAAGCCACGTCTTACTTTTTACACTTGAATGTCATATAAACTGCTTTGCACTCATTACAGCAGCTCTGTTTCTAGGATTTTCTCGGCCAGCAATTGTCTCCATCTGGTTAAGCAGATATTGCTGGCCTAACTCGAGTGCAGCTACGAATTGGACTTAGAATAGCTTCTGTGTCTAAAAAAGGTCTCCAACGCTATTGTTACGGCATAACACGAGCTGCTGTGTACAGCCATGCTGCTAATCCAGACCAAAAGGCTCAGAAATCATCTGTTGGTCTGTTCTTGAACTCACAAGTCTGATATCTGATCAAAAAAGCAATCAGCTGTCATAAATGGTCGTATCGACAGATCAAATAGCCACGAAGACCGCACAGCCTTTCCATAACAAACAAAAAGCGGAAAAACAGGTAATTTTTTGTATAAGAAAAGGGAACGCAAATTCAAATAAATATTTTAACCATATATCCTAGTGCCGTCCTCAGCAAAAGAAGCGAAAAAAAAAACAATATAAAAGAAGCTTACATTAAAATTAAATTATTAAAACAGAAAAAAGTTTTTTTAATTTTTCAAAACAACCCTAGCATCATTACTTCAAGGAAGCAAACCACCTGAAGATTCTCATATACAATTTCCGCGTACAAAGGTGGGTTCGAAAATTCTCTGACAGCCTGTCTGCGAAGTCGTTTCTGGTAGGGGGGGGGTCAAACACAGTACCCCGTACTCTACCCCGGAAATTTTTTTCGAACTTGTAAAAAACTAACAAAAATAAATATACACAAATTTTCGATGCTTTTTGTTTAAAGAAAGTTTTTAAGTTTTGAAGTAAATGCCAGAAATATTTTTTTACAACAAAGAGAAAGTTATGATCCTGCTGCACCCTTATTTATAAATTGTCTAAATGAAAAGGTATGAAGTGTTAATTTTATCAGATGCCCTAAAGACTTTACGTTTTATCAAGTTATTGTTGCACAAAAGTTAAGTTTTGATTTAAAGGTTCGTTTTTAACGGGATCGCATTGCCTCTAGCATTTAGCCCAGACAATGTATAGGCTACTATTAAACTTAGAGAAATTTTTAAGAAGCAAAACAAGTTATTTCATATAAAAGTAAAGAGTAAATTTGAGCTTTAAACGAATATAAATTAATCCATTTATGAAGGGGCTTTCCCTTTAAAAGTCCCATACTTAACTTTATAGCTTGGCATTTTGTCAGTGACGGGGTCTAGCGTATTATCAAACAGTTCGTGGTAACGAGTTGTAAGTAAGGAGCGACCCGGCTCAATGGTAACCGAAACTCTAAAAAACCGAACTTTGATACCAATAGATAGAATTCAAATATATATATTTCATCAAGTTTAGTCTTACTAATCAAAAGTTACGCGCCTGCGAATATTTGGCTGATTTTCGAAAAATCCCTAAAAGTTATAGAACCTTAATGAAAACCACACCATCATATTCAGCGTATAAGCGAACACTTCTGCAGCGGTTTTAAGCACCTATCTACAAAAATATTGAATTTTGCTTTTTTCTCAAAAGGAAAAATCATGGATGCGCGGTTATTTATTTTTTTTCTCCAGGTGTGATCGTATTGACTCAGGGGTCCTCAAATATTTTGGGTGGGCTCACTGGAACGGAAATTAAAATCTCTAGTGCCATTTTTAATGGACCAAAAAAAATGGAGGGCAACTAGGCCCCCTCCCACGCTCAATTTTTTCCCAGAGTCTCTTGATCAAAATTTTGAGATAGCCATTTTGTTCAACATGGTCGAAAATATGATAACTATGTCTTTTAGGATGACTTAATCCCCCGAAGTCCCCGGGGGGAGGGCCGAAAGTTATGAATTTTACCCAATGTTAACATATAGTATTGGTTATTGGGAAGTATACAAACGTTTTTAGGGGGGATTTTTTCTGGTAGGTGGAAGGGGGGGTCGGGTGTTATATGTGAGGATCTTTCCATGAAGGAAGTTTTCATGGGGTACGGGACAAAGCCATGAAGGGGGTGCCGGATTTCCCATCATTATTAAAGAAAAAGATCAGAAATTATATAAAAAAAGTTTTTCAACTGAAAGTAAGGAGCAACATCAAAACTTAAAACAAACAGAACATATTAGGTATATGATTGGGTTCACCCCCTAGTCAATACCTTGCTCTTTAAGCCAAAGATTTTTAGTACTTTCATAAGAGCTATTTGCTTTTGATTAAGGGGTAATTTTTAAAGAATTGGAACAAAATTGAACTTTAGCTTAAAGAGCAGGGTATTGACTAGGGGCGAACCCCTAATATACGAATTAAAAATCTATGAATATAGAAGTTCGTTACGTAAGTTAATTCGTAAGTTACGTATATTTATTACTAATAAAAACGTTCGTAAATAAATTATCAAGTTTTGAGAAAGCCATTTAAGCAAATAAAAACAAAATTAATATACAAATTTTGTTTTAATTATTCATGTAGGATGAGCCAATATTAAAACCTGGATTAATTCAAAAACGTTCAAAAATTAAATAAAAAAACAAGTTTTTTTTTAACTGAAAGTAAGGAACGACGTTAAAACTTAAAACGAACAGAAATTATTCCGTATATGAAAGGGGCTATCCCCTCCTCAACGCCTCGCTCTTTACGCTAAAGTTTGACTTTCTCACAACTCTATTTTTTTTAAACAATAAACATCTTTAGCGTAAAGATCGAGGCGTTGAGGTGGGGACAGCCCCTTTCATATACGGAATAATTTCTGTTCGTTTTAAGTTTTAACGTCGTTCCTTACTTTCAGTTTAAAAAACTTGTTTTTTTTTATTTAATAAATAAAAGGACGATGAGGAATATTATTCCTAGCAGCAGACATAGTAGCAGGAACTTTGGGGGTGGTAATAGTAACAATAGTAGTAGTAGTAGCAGTGTAGTATTTACATTTACTTTTTTGGCCTACTTCAACATATTCTCCTCATGCCCGGATAGTTTTAAATTAATACTAAATGAAAACAATGTGGTTGTATAGAATGCAGTCTGTGAGGATGAAGATCAAGTTAGACGTATTTTTACCGAGATATGTACGGATCGACTAAATTTACCAGTGATATCTAATTTTTTGATTGTTACAATGAAAAAGGATAAGAAATATGTTAAGGTTAATGTAAAAAACCGTGGAAACAAGATTGAAATACTTAAAAATGAGAAAAAGCTTAAAGGAAAAATGATAGCAAACCAGGCCCGGAGATGATCCAGGATTGTCTTAGGGGGGGGGGGGCAAAATAGATTAATCTTATAAACTTGCGGTAGGAGCAAGTTTATTTAATGCAAACTTGCGTTAATTAAGTAAATTAAAAACTTTAGACTGCGTTAGGGGGGCGCGCTCCCCTCTCGCCCCCCTCTAGATCCGCCACTGAACCAGGGAAACATTTATGTGAGTGATGATGCCCCATTTTCTGTAAGAGGGCAAGAAAAAAGCTATATGAAAAAAATATGTCAAACAGTTCGTGGTAACGAACTGTAAGTAAGGAGCGACCCGGCTCAATGGTAACTTGAACTCTGAGAACCTAAGCTTTGATACCAAAAGATTCATCAAAAGAAGCGAATTTTTATTCTTATTTCAAATATGTAAGTTTCGTTCAGTTTAGTCTTAGCCACCAAACGTTGCGCACCTGAAAAAATTTGGCTTATTGTAGAATAAAGGGGGAATAAACCCCTAAAAGTTTAATAACCTTAATGAACGTCACGCCATCATATCCAATGTATTGGAAAACCCAGTTTTAGAGGTTTCAAGCAACTATCTACAAAAATGTGGATTTTTGCATTTTTTTTCCAGAAGAAAGATCACGGATACGTGTTTATTTATTTTATTTTTTTTTATTTTTCCCAAGGGTCTTCGTATCGACCCAGTGGTCCTAAAATATCGTGGTACGGCTAATTGGAAGGGAAATAAAAATTTATAGTGCTGTTTTTAAATGACAAAAAATGGAGAGAAACTAGGCCCCCTCCCAGGCTAATTTTTTTCTTAGTCACCCGAACAAAATTTTGAGATAGCCATTTTGTTCAAAACGGTCAAAAATATGTAAACTATATCTTTTGGAATGACTTAATCCCTCAAAGTCCCCTGAGGGAGGACTGAAAGTTATGAACTTTACCCAATGTTAACATATAGTATTGGTTATTGGGAACTATACAGACGTTTTCAGGGGGGAGTTTTTATGGTAGGTGGGGGGAGGTCGGGGGTTTATACGGGAGGATTTTTCAATGAAGAAAGTTGTCATGGGGGAAGGGACAGGGCAATGACTGGAGTGCCGGATTTCCCAGTGTTAACAAAGAAAAAGATCAGAAATTGAATAAAAAAAAAAGTTTTTTAACTGAACGTAAGAAGCAACATCAAAACTTAGAACTAACAAAAAATACTGCGCATACGATTGGGTTTACGCCCTAGTCAATACCTTGCTCTTTAAGCCAAAGATTTTTTAGTACTTTCATAAGAGCTATTTGTTCTAATTAACGGCCTTTGGTCATTTTTAAAGAATTGGAACAAAATTCGAACTTTAGCTTAAAGAGCAAGGTAATGACTAGGGGGAGAACTCCTTAATATACGTATTAAAAATCAATGAATAATGAATTTCGTTACGTAATTTAATTCGTAAGTTACGTATACTTATTACTAATAAAAACGTTCATAAATAAAATTAAACAAGTTTCGAGAAAGCCATTTAACCAAATAAAAGTAAAATTAATATGCAAGTTTTGTTTTAATTATTCATGTGCGGTGAGCCAAAATCAAAACCTGCATTAATTCAAAAACGTTCAAAAATTAAATAGAAAAAAAACAAATTTTTTTAACTGAAAGTAAGGAACGACGTTAAAACTTAAAACGAACAGAAATTACTCCGTATATGAAAGGAGCTGTCCCCTCCACAACACTTCGCTATTTAAGCTAAATTTCTACTTTCTCACACCTCTATTTTTCTAAAACAATAACGAACTAGGTTAGGGGGGAGGGGCTCGCCCGCCCCCCCCCCTCTGGATCCGCCACTGAACCAGGGATACAGTTATATGAGTGATGATGCCCCATTTTCTTTAAGATACGCAATAAAAAAACTATATGTAAAAAAAATTGTGTCTTAAAGCGATGGGTATCATATCATGGTTATCAAACACAGTTCCACCATATCTTGAGTTTGAACGTCCAGTTGGTATGAAAGTGAAGTTTACGTATGAAGAATGGATTGAGGAACTAGCACATAAGCCTCCTCCCTCCACAGTTCCAGAGGTGCTAAGAAATTAATGTTTTATTGAATGTGTTTAGTTTACTTATTGATTAGCTATCTTTTCTTTTTCGCTTGGTTTAATAAAATAGATATCGAAAAGTTAATAGTGATGGACTTAAAATGTTTGGGTTAACGATGATTTTTATTTGTGAGTAAACAATTTAAAATATTTGTTAATGTGAAAATTTTTTTAGTGGGTGGTAGTGGGCTTTTGTCTTTTTGAATGGTTTTGCTTTGTGCCTTGAAGCTTTCAATAATGTACTTTTTTAAACTTTACGTCCGCTTTGACGGAATATATATTGCTATTTTTTTTGTATTTATCTAGGTCTAGATATATGTTTAGTTGATAATGATTTTTTTCGCCACCACCACCCTCTACCATCACTAGCATTAACTTTTATTGATAATAGTTAGAGATGTCGTTTTACCTCCTGGGAGCATCAATGTCATGCAACTTGAAAGTCTAGGGGTTGATTTTTCCAACCAGTGTAGCGAAATGATAAATATAAATTTAAGTATTAATCCTTCTGAGATTTTTACGAATGAACCATCAAGGTATATTTTTAAAGAAGGGACACTACCCTTGCATTGTGATAGGGACCATTTTGGCCTTAACATTTTTCATTTGAATTGTCAGGGATTGAGTTCTGCGCATAATTTTTATCGGAATTAATAAATACTAATGTTTTCCAGGTGATCGCTTTAATTGAAACGTGGTTAAAAGATAATAACTCGCAATTACTATATATCCGTGGTTGCACTTTATGTGTAAGTAACCGAGAGTATTACCAACATGAAGGCCGAACAACTTATATCGAAAACTAAAAAGGTAGGACAAGCATTCACAGAAGTAGCGACTTTTCCCAATATATACAAAGAGTTTGCAAGAACAGGGACGTCTTAAAATTCATCTAGTTCGTGTATTTCTGGACTTTTTCACCAGTTAGGTGCGACCCAAGAAGAAGTTACGATAACTAAGACTAAGCTAGTGGCAGATATAGAAAAACTTGTTGCAGAAAAATAGCGCAAAACATTGGAAATGGATCTTCTGGTGCTGTGCAGATAAATAGCCAAATCATCGCTGCAGAAATTTATGATGCTATAGTGCTATATCTTAATCCAAGGTTTTAGCGCATTGAAAACTTAATTAAACCGCGTCGGCTCTTTAGCCTAGCTGATACTTACTGAATTTTTCATAGTTGATTTAGTAAGAAGTTTCTTTTTTTTCTTTTCTTATTTTTACCTCTGTTTTTGTTGCTCTTTTTTTTTCCTTTTTTTTGAGTGGATGTTGTAAGGATGAAGGGTGATATTTCTCGCTTGCGTTTTCTAGAGAATAATCCTTTTAGAGTGGGAGATGTTCTTTATGATGATATACTTCCGGAAAGTATAAATGCTGATTTTTCGCCGCAGAGAGATAGTTGTTATGTGGATGTGATTTCCTCAGGATTAGAGGTGAATGCAAGATCGTTTTGCCTGTGTCATTGGAATTGCCATGTAACTTCAACGTATTATGAATTTCTCCAGTTAAGGCCAATGTGCCTGTTTCACTGGGACGACAACGTCACAGCCTTTCAGATGACAACGTCACAGCCCAAAAACTGGAATAGTATCACCCGTCAATAGTAAACACCCGGTAGGCCGGTATAATAATAAAAAAACATTCGTCTTCAGAGGTAATAATACAGGGGATTGACACTTGTCAAACCAGCAGGTAAAGGACAAGCTTCGAGGAGATATCAAATCCTGTCTTGGACAATATATCTTGTCTTGAAAAGGCCGAAAGTTTTTGATAATTTGAAAAGGAAAAAGAATAACTAATAAAATGGTTCTAGGCGTTGACACCCCCCACTTCAAGTGAAAATGCACCTGAAAGATTCTTGCTTCTTGGAAAGACCAAGCTTCTTGGGCCAAATAATTTTTCTTTACGTTTGTAATAGAGTTTAGTATTAATAAAATGATTGATGATGATTGATGATTGATGAAAGATGCCCCCCCCCCGTGGATAATTAGGCTTTTCAAATTTGGGAATTTCATTTTAGTTGTTTTTTGTTTTTTTTTTAATTTCCGTAGGGGAAGGAATTTTGACACTTATGTGTTATGCGGCACTCACTCAGGTTTACGCTGTGTAAAGCTAGAGAAC
This sequence comes from Artemia sp. Qi Xiang Cuo, assembly GCF_049724085.1. Lineage (NCBI taxonomy): Eukaryota > Metazoa > Arthropoda > Branchiopoda > Anostraca > Artemiidae > Artemia > Artemia sp. Qi Xiang Cuo. The sequence goes on along the minus strand of NC_142794.1, from coordinate 943,745 downwards.
AAACCCGTTTCTTCGTTAGTTTCTTTCAGCTTAGCGCAAGACAAGACAAAGACACACAAAAGAAAGACCGCATCGAAATCTCAAAGCCGTTGTAGATAAACAGGTTTCCGCTGCATAGTGAGATATTCCGTTACAAAGATTTAAACTTTAGTATTTTGGGGTTTAGGTGGACTAAAAGATAGCTAGGTTAGGCTAGGTTACATATTGGTACTTTCCAATTAGCTGGTACCCACGCAATAATGCGAAGATCAGATAAAACCTGTTTGTCTGCAAAGATAAGTGATTGAATGGACATGGATGTTAAAATTACAATTTGGGATTTGCCAAAGACAGAAAAAGAGTGGGTTCTGCCAAAGACAGTACCCACTATATTACAGTGTTTTGGGCGCATAATTGTAATTTGTAAATCTTATAATTTTGTTTATAAACCATTATATTTTGATCCTATATTGTTTTATTTTAGTACCCCTGTTTTAGTACCGGGTATCTGTATCGCGTGGTGCAGACTGGCAGGTTTTTATCCTATCTGATTTTCGCGTGGGTACCAGCTAATTGAAAATTACCTACGTATTTAATATCTGCTATGCTTTACCCCCCCCCACCTAATATGCAAATATATAGCCCATATTTGTTTCTGAACTATTCTATTTTCATCCTATTTTGTTTTATTTCACTAGCATTAACGAAGCGTCCCTTCTCGCGTGTTTACCCAGTTTCTACACAAGTACCATTTGGGCTATATATTTGCAAATAAGGGGGGGGGGCAAATTATTTGGATAGTTTTAAGTCAGAAAAAAAATATTAATTCGTAATATGCAGAAGAATTGTACCTAACACATTTTCAATAGAGACCCTCTATACCCCCCCCCTAATGTGCAAAACTATTGCCGAAATTTGTTTATAAAGTAACGAAGAAACTGGTTTGTTCTCGTGTTTTACACATAGTGTAAACTGGAGTGAGTGGCGCATAATACACAAGTACCAAAATTTCTTCCCCCCTACGGAAGTCAAAAAACTAACACTCGAAAAAAATTCTCAAATATGGAAAGCCTTATTTTCCACGGGGGGTTAATTTCTGGGGGGAGGGGATTTTCCGCCGGGGGTTATTTTTGCGAGGCGGTGTTGTATTCTTTCTGAACTATTATATTTTCATCTTATTTTGTTTTATTTCACTAGCATTAACGAGACCTCCCTTCTCGCGTGTGTAGCCAGATTCTACACAAGTACCATTTGGGCTATATATTTGCACATAAGGGGAGGGGCAAAGTATTTGGATTGTTTGAAGTCAGAAAACAATTCTTACTTCGTAATATGCAGAATAATTGCATCTAACACATTTTCGATACAGACCTTCTATACTCCCCCCCCCTCCTTATGTGCAAATCTATTGCCGAAATTTGTTTATAAAGTAACGAAGAAACCGGTCTTTTCTCGTGTTTTACACATAGTGTAAACTGGAGTGAATGGCGCATAATACACAAGTACCAAAATTTCTTTTCCCTACGGAAATTAAAAAACTAAAACTCGAATAAAATTCTCAAATTTGGAAAGCCTTATTTTCCACAGGGGGTTATTTTCCTGGGGGAGGGGATTTTCCGCCGGGGGTAATTTTTGCAAGGCGTTATTTTATGGTGGGGGGTATTATCCGGGGGGTAATTGCTGGCCACCTAATAAAATAGCGTTGTAAATACGTTTCAAGAACTTATACTCTCAAGACTAGAACTCTCAATTTCTAATCTAATGAGCACCCTCTGAAGTTTCTCCGATCATGAGGCGGAGGTTTGGATGAGGAAGGGCACTCCATCTCCTATACGAAATAGATTATGTTTATTTTGGGTTTTAATGTTACTCTTTATATTCATAATAAAAGCATAGACCAGAAATATTCCCAGAAATCAAAAGGGAGTGTACATCAATTTCACATTTGATACGTTTTTTCAAGTTCCTTTTGTACCCCCTCTCCCTAAAAAAATACGTCCTCACCCCAAAACAAATCCTTGTTATGGCCTCGGGGATTATGCATCAATTCCTACCTCCAGACTCTCCTCATTTTCCCGTTAGAACTAATTTCGATGGCTCAATGAGAGCTGGTATGTTTTGGCATCAGAGTGCACCCTTTGAGGTATCTCCCTCCCTCCCTAGCTAAAGAAAATGATAGAACCTCATTATAGAAGTTCAAGCGCCTTTTTAAGTTTTGTAATTTGTCCATTGCTTACAAATAGTATTTGCTATTGGGAAACATACGAACATTATTCGCGGGGGAGTTTTCTGCAGCGGGGGGGGGGGGGTTGTCTGGTTGGGGGGCATTTTTCGGGACTAATTTTTTTTTCGGGGATGTATTTTCCATTGGGGGAGGGACCCAGGGGTTATTTTCTTGGAGGGCAAGCGTCTAGAACCATCTTTGCCATGGAGCAGCGATTAATTTTAAATGAATAAATTTTCTATCAAAAATCTATCAATAACGGCTCTGTCCTAACACCCAGGATTTGAATGAAGGGGTCTGGGTACTCGCTTGATCGTAGCAAACAATGCGTATCAGAAACTGAATCTATTACAAGAGAATAATACTATTGATGATAATTATATTTTTAATCCAACAAAAAGCCGATAGGCTCAATGATAGAATACACCAAAAAAGAAGACACATTACTTGTTCAGAATAAATTCTATTGTTTAAAAATAAGGACATCTTTTGCAACCAGTGAACTTGGAAGTATACCATTAGCATCCACAGTGCTTTGTGTTAGGTGAGGAACTGCTCTAAGACAAAAGAGATGTTGTTGTTGTTGTTTGGGGTTTGACGCGTTCGACCAATCGGTCATATGCGTTCGTATCACTCGATTAATCTGTGCCTTCTGTAATCACTAGCTTGCTTGGGTGTCACTTTTAGTCAATATTCATTGAACCATGTCAGGCATCACTTATTGTGCTATTGGTAGGGGGTCATTCACATGTAGCAAATGCCTGCGTCAAAAAACAAGAATCAAAGTAATTCGGCACTTCTTTGTCATAAAACAATTAAAATACAATTGCAACACAATTAAATAAATAATGCCAATATACAACATTCCTGTCACATGCGTCAACTAAAAAAAAAAAAAAAAGAAAAAAAAAGAAAAAAAAAAAAAAAACTGATAGAACATAGATAAAAGAAAAAATATAGAAATTGTGATGACTCTAAAATGAGCTAATATAAGGGTGTAAAAAAAAAAAAAAAAAAAAAAAAAAAAAAAAAAAAAAAAAAAAACCTTATAGGGAATGAACCAAGTCTTAACAAATCTACCAAAAAGGTTTGTGGTTAGTTGTCTAGCCCAAGGAGGAGACATGTAATGTCCCAGAACAGAGCGCATTGTGAATGCTTTAAATGCCCTCTCACAGCAATTCCTTAGTATTTCCCTCTCCTTTTCATATTTTCTGCAGTTGAGGATGATGTGACGTATGTCTTTGTACACTTCACATGTGTCGCAGTTGGGGGAAGGGGTCATTTTCCAATGGAAGAGTGTTGATTTAGTCCTTGCATGGCCACATCTAAGACGAAAGAGACAAGTTGAAAGGATGCAAGATGAGAGGTACATTTCTTTTGATGGCTGCTTGTAATTATACAGATCCAGGAGCTGGGTATGGAAAGAACGGAGCCAAGCCTCTTCTTCCTCCAAAATTTTTGAACTAATTGAAGACAGGAATTCAGGTCCAGTAATAGGGGTTTGAGTGATCAGACCCAGATGGGAGGCTTGTTTTGCAGCCTGGTCTGCTAATTCATTTCCTTTTATACCACAGTGTGCTGGGACCCATATAAATAGGACTGATATACCCTTTCTTGCAAGTTGTGTAGTCAGATTTTCAATCTCCATGGCAATATTTCTTGCTTGGTGTTGCTGGTGTGAAAGATAGTCCAGAGCTGACAGTGAATCAGTGCAGACAATATACTTCCAATTTTTGGTCCCTGTTTGGCTTGCTATGGCTTGAAGAGAAAACTTAAGTGCCAGACAAAAGAGATTTATATATTTTCACTCAGCTCAGAGGCTGTTTCCATAGATTTTTGGTGTACGCTGACTGTTCGAACAGCTTGTTAGCTTTTAGCTGTTCCTCTAAGCTATTTTTGCCATGAAAGGAGATTTTTTACATTTATTTTTTCATTTTTTCATTATACTCAGACTTTTTCTTCTTGTAGGCCTATCTGCTAAATGAATATACACCTTTATACTGGAGCAAACAAACCTTGGTCTTGAAATGACAACCGTTAGGTTATTAAAATATCAAAGCTGTAACCTGGCTTTCCTAATAACAATGCTAATAAAAATACAGCAACAAAAGCAATTGAAATCTTCCAAAAAAAGAGCTTTTTTCATAAAGAGCTTTCACTAAAGCATCCCTTTAGCTTTCAATAATTCGTTTCCTGGGTGATTTATTCGCAAGAATTTACTTGCTAAATCGTAAAAAATCACAAGCTTTGGGAAAAAAACATGTTTTAGGAAAAATTAATTAAAATCACTAGCCCAAAAAATCATTAAGCAATAGAAAAATTACTAGAAATAGTGAGAAACCACAAGGGACAGCAATCCCACCCACAAGTAAGGACGTGGCAGATCGATATTCACAAAAACTATGCAAAACAAAAGAAAAAGCTTCAAGATGTCGAAATCGGATCAAACACAAAAGTAGAAGCTGCTCGCTTTTCTTTTACAGTAACAAATTAAAATATAAAACTATTGCTCATTGTCCAATTCCGACCAATCAATCAGCGAAAAATCTTTGTTTTCTGACAAATCTTTGTCAGTCTTCCGTTTTTCACTGCTTGCCTCTTCAGAATTTGATGCAAGTTTTTAATTACGACTAGAAATGACTGTTTGTTTTTTTATCTATGGCCATTGTGACATATGTTGGCTCTCTTATTTCTAGGCTCCTTTCCATTCTTGAATCAAGTATTTCAGGCAACAAGCAATCCTTCCAAAAACGCTCAAGTTTCGGAAATACTTTTGCCCAGTACTGCCTTGATCGTTCAACTATTATTATTTTCCAGTCTTCTTCATTATTGTAGACCAGCAGTTGACATAGCTCTTGATTAGTGATCTCTAGCTGGCCCTGAATTTGGCTGTTGTATTGGTGGTTTACTTTTAGCATGAGTCTTGAACTAGCTATCTGAAGGAAGAATCCCTTTATTAGGCTTTTGATATGAGCTCCGTCCTCTATAGTTTTCCCTTGTGGTATGTTATGCACTGTCTTTACTTCAATTGGTGTTCCATCGGGCAACATTCCGTCCAAAGACGCAGCGAGATATTGGCACGGTGGGTGGACCAAAAGTCCAATGTTTATTACCTTTAGTAATCGGCTGGCCAACTTTTTTTTCGTAAAATGTAAGAGCTACTTCTTCTAATTAATTTTTTTTCCAGGTATGGCTATGCCATTTAGGAATCATTGAATATGAAAGACTTGCTCCATTTATACGTGCATGGTATGCCCAGCGTTTTGAGCGGCTAATTTGCTTTCCACCGCAAAACTTCACGGCAACAGACACATAGTTCTCTGCAAGATTGGTTGTCGAATCCATGAGGAGCATGTCTGCTTTCCGGCAGACGATTTCAATACCAGGTTGTATGTCTTGAAAAACTTCTTTGGGTACACTTCCCTATCTATCCTCCGCTAAGCTCCCTTCAGGTAATCCAGCTTTCTTTGGACAAGCATCATCATGTTTTGAATGATTCCCGAAAACATGCTCGGGGCCTCTTCGGAGCAGGTCTCTCAGCTTCTCATCTGTACCTTGGTCTTCTGAGTTTTTCTTTATTGCTCCCCGAAGGTTTTTTTGTAAGTTTTTGGATCTTGTTATTTGGTAAAACTTTAGTATATATTCCTTTTGTGCTTTGACAAGGCCGTAGAGGTATTTCGTATAGTTTTTTGTAACATGATTTGCACATTCTTCTTTTTCAATAAACGAGCCATACGGGACGCTTTGCTTTAGTCTATATAAAAGGCTACAATATCCGTCACCAATGTACCTAAGATATTGTAACCCGTGCATCTATTCGCTAATGCGAAAACCTTCCACAAGAATGTCTGTCTCCATACTTTTAGACGGACCCTTATATTTCATGAAGCATGCATGACTGACGGGATTTTCCCCCTTTTTCACAGCTCTGAAGCAAATATAACAATATTTATTTTTATCCCCATACATAATAGTTTTTTAGTGAAAGCGTCAATAATGACCCCTACACATCCTTTGCCTGTGTAGTCATGGCCCTTGCTGCGTTTATTCCATTCCCCGTCACACACTACTGTAGTCCAATAGGAACTATTCAAAAACCTGTCTTCGTGAATTGCCATTTTCAGTAACTCCTCTCCGTTCTGCTGCAAGATTTCCGTCAATGTTTCCATCCATACCGTGCCAATTGTCGATTCAGTTTTCATGAATGTCTTTTTTGACATAGGGCAGATGCCTAAGACACCCAATATTTCAGATAGTGTGGCGTAGCCTCCGCCTGTCCCCCTAACACCTCACACAGCCTTAAAGTTCACATCTCCTCGTACATTTGTATAGCGTTCAGCTGTTCCTTTAGGCTTGCTGTCTGTAAAGGTTGTCAAATAGTCTTTTACACTTATTGTGGGAGAATCAGGTTCGTTTTTTTACGATTTTTTTCCACTTGCAGGCACCACATTCCGCGACTAAGCTGGTTCTGAGTCCAATGGACAACACTTTGGTTATAAACACATTGGAATGTAGGTTTCCGCACTTGAATCTGTGAAGCATAACTTCACTAAGCTCGTCAACAAAATGGGACATGTTCACAATGCAGTTGACGCTAGGAACCATTGAGATGTCTATTCTGTCAGATAAATGTCGATTCGTCAGGGGCGGAGACGATGACTGAGGTGTACTACTTCCTGAAGCTTCTGACTCATCTCTGCACTGAGTGTTGCCTGTGGCAATAAGAGGGATAGATTCTTCTGGATTACTTTGCCTCATAAAAATAAAAATATATATCAACAACAGTGACTGCTTTGGCGTATCATTGTCCTGCTAACATTTTCATAAATTTGCACTTTCTTGTCCGACCAGCTTCTCCGTATAGCCTTTTGGATTATGTTGAGTTTTTTAGAAATAATAATGTGCCTTATGTGTGGTAATTTTATTTAAAACTGTTATAGAAAAACACTGAGATTCGACGAAGCTTAGCTGTTTTGACATACCCTACAAAATAGGATGATAAATTTTGCAATTTTTTTTTGGGGGGGGGGGCGAGAGCCCCCTGACTCTCAGATTCTATAAATTTTAGACCACCTTTGGTACCCTCCACAGTCCAAACTTAGTGCCTTCTTCGTGGTGTCAGTCTGCCCATGCTCTTACTTTTTCAGACTACATAATCCATCTAATTTAATTCAGTAGTGTTCGCCATTCAAGTCAGAGTTTGCTGACCAGCAAAATAGATTCAAGACCCCCACCCCCCCCCCCCCCAGTCCACTTATGACGTGCATGCCTTTGTCTATTATCGCTTTTACACGATTTTTCTTGTTCCATATCATTGTATATATAATTAGTGATATACAGTGTTCTATTATATATACAGTGTTCCATATACACGACATGGAATATACTCTTTTAGACGTAGTCTAAATAATATATCTAAAAGATTCAGATATAATCCAAATAAATTCAGTAATGGCCTTATAAAAACTATGTTGATCAATTTCAGAATCATTTATTATTAAAAACAAAATAATAGACGCGACTGAGGCTAGATCAAATGGCAATGTTTTTTTTTTTTACAAATGAAATAACAAACTGTTACCGAAGAATGAAGAGAGAGGGAAAGCGAGAGTGAGAGAGAGAGAGTTTGATAACTAGCCAAAGAGATTTAGAGCCCCGCCCAGCAAATTACGACGCGTATGCCTTTGTCTATTATCGCTTTTACACGATCTTTCTTATTCCATATGCGATATTTGGATATAATCTTTTCGATTTTTAATGTATTTCGTTGCTTCTGCCAAATTGGTCTCCAAATGTGTCATGAGCCCTGAGCCCCCTCCTTCAAGATCTTTTTCAAACTATGAAAAAACTGTGTTGATAATTTTATAATTTATGTACTTACCGCATTTGTCATCCCCGTAAAAAATTCCCCTCCTCCCCGAAAAATGTCTGTCTACTTCCCAATAAGAAATACTATTGGTAAATAATGGACAAATTTATTTACTTGCAAACTTTTCCCCCAGGGGCTGTGGGGGGTGGTGTTATCCTCAAAAACATAGTTACTGGGTTTTTCAACTATGAAAAATACTGAGATTCGACGAATCTTTGCTATTTTGACATACCCTATAAAATGGGATGATAAATTTTGCATTTTTTTTGGGGGGGGGGGGCTCCTGATTCAGATTCTATAGATTTTAGACGACCCCCCGTTTTGGTACCCTCCGCAGTTCAAACTTAGCGCCTTCTTTGTGGTGTCAGTCTGCCCATGCTCTTACTTTTTCAGACTACATAATCCATCTAATTTAATTTAGTAATGGTAGCAATTCAATTCAGAGTTTGCTAACCAGCAAAATAGATTAAAATACCTCCACCCCCCCCCCCAGTCCACTTACGACGTGTATGCCTATGTCTATTATCGCTTTTACACGATCTTTCTTATTCCATATACAATATTTGGATATAATCTTTTAGATTTTTAATGTATTTCGTTGCTTCTGCCAAATTGGTCTCCAAATCTGTCATGAGCCCCGGGCCCCCTCCTTCAAGATCTTTTTCAAATTATGAAAAAACTGTGTTGATAGTTTTATAATTTATGTACTTACCGCATTTGTCATCCCCGTAGAAAATTCTCCTCCTCCCCCAAAAATGTCTGTCTACTTCTCAATATTGGTAAATAATGGACAAATTCATTTACTTGCAAACTTTTCCCCCAGGGGCTGTGGGGGTGGTGTTATCCTCAAAAACATAGTTACTGGGTTTTTCAACTATGAAAAATACTGAGATTCGACGAAGCTTTGCTATTTTGACATACCCTATAAAATAGGATGATAAATTTTGCATTTTTTTTGGGGGGGGGGCCTCCTGACTCAGATTCTATAAATTTTAGACGACCCCCCGTTTTGGTAGCCTCCGCAGTTCAAACTTAGCGCCTTCTTTGTGGTGTCAGTCTGCCCATGCTCTTACAGACTACATTATCCATCTAATTTAATTTAGCAATGGTTGCAATTCAATTCAGAGTTTGCTAACCAGCAAAATAGCTTAAAGACCTCCAGCCCCTCCCCCCCCCTAGTCCCCATACGACGTGTATGTCTTTGTCTATTATCGCTTTTACACGATCTTTCTTATTCCATATACGATATTTGGATATAATCTTTTCGATTTTTAATGTATTTTGTTGCTTCTGCCAAATTGGTCTCCAAATCTGTCATGAGCCCCGGGCCCCCTCCTTCAAGATCTTTTTCAAACTACGAAAAAACTGTGTTGATAGTTTTATAATTTATGTACTTACCGCATTGGTTTTAGATTAAGCCATCCTTTGTTCATCTTTTTTCTTCTGGTCATTTTTATGTAGTTCTCTTAGCGGACAAACTCCAATTAAAGACAAATTGACAGTTAAACGCAAGCATTACCCGTCCTTGCCTGAGGTATGTTTCCATTCAGGGGGTGTAAGGTGGGGTTATGTAAGACAGGAGAAACAGAGTAAAAATTTAATTTTATTTATAAATATATATATAATTAATGAATTGGACTAGAAAGCTGAAAAGTTTGGAAACAAGTAAATAAAAAAAGAGCTACAATTTGAAGTTAATTTCGACTTTTTCGCTTTTATCCATGCCGTGCAAGAGTCCAAAATATAAAAACATAAAAACGATCGTGAACGAATAAATTAAAAGAATCTATAATTTTCGATCAGGCCAATTAATTTCAATTTTTTTTTTAATTTATAGTACTTTCGATTACCTTAAATTTTCCATTTCTTAGGCTCCAGACCTTTTTAAAAAAGAGCCACCAGGTGTCACATTAGTTTTTTTTTTCAATTTCCTAAGAATTAAATCAGAAAAAAAACAGGCCAAATTTTAGATCCTTGTCCAAAGATCACTTGTGCAAAATTTCATTGTGCTAGTATGTTGGGTCAGAGAGCAAGATCTCTTTACGTAGCATAGGAAAATTAACATTGCAATGAATTTAGGCGACATTCACCTTAATTGATAATGTGAATAGTAAATTTAATGTAATTTGCCTTTGTGAAACTTTTTTAGCTTCTGAGCATATTCTGTCGTTATATAATTTTCTAGAATACAGGCTTATTGTAAGGAATAGCGAGAAAATGGGACCTGGAGGTTTGATATTTTTGGTTAAGGATAATTTTGTTGCTAAAATAAGGGAAAACCTGTCAGTTTGGATAGATGGTAAGGTGGAATCTCTTACTTTTGAGATGGAGGTTGGTGGAAAGGATGTATTGATTACTGAGGTTTATAAACCGTCGAGTACAGTTTGGGAGGAGTTTGAAAATGGTTTTAGTAGTTTAATGGAGGCAGTAGAATTGAGTAATCTGGAGTGCATTTGTTTGTGGGATTTTAATTTTGATCTTTTAAGTTTATATAATGATAATTTGGATTTTTTAAACCTTTTCTCCAGTTATGATTTTTATCCATTAGTTGGGATTCCGACTCTTATTGCAGAACAGTCAGCTACACTTATTGACAATAAGTGTAGCTTATTGATAGCCGATCCCTTTCCTATAGTAGCAGTGACTTCATATCAATATGCAATAAAGCAGAACAGGACAAAGGTTAAAAAAAGGCAACTAAAAAAAGAGAACCTACAGAAGTTTAGAGAGGAAATAAGTATCGTGTCATGGAAACCAGTTTATGAAGAATCTGAAAGTGCTTCCGTGGCATTCGATAAGTTCAGGGACATATTGTAGCCAATATTTGAGAGAACTTGCCCAGTAAAGAGCATAAAGGTGAGAAAAAAGGATCCCCGGAAACCTTGTATAACTATGGAGCTACTAGACTTAATTAGAAGGAGAAATAAATTGTATTTGAGTTACTTATGTACCATGAGTTAAATGCGATATATTTAAAATACAGGATTCTTTCCTTCTAAAGATGATTCGGGCAGAAATTAAACGTCCCCTAATTGAGTTCAAATACCGCTTCCAAGAGTCTAAATTCTTAATCAGCAAAAAGAGAAATTGCATTCTAGCTTCAGTTAAACAACGACGCTAGTCGTTTGAATTTCGCTAAGATAATCAGTAGCAGAAAAAATGCTATACACAATATTTCTAAGGAAGTTTAAATGGCAAAAAACCGTGTGAATGCTTGAATCATCAAAAACATTTAAAAGAATTCATTGGACGAAAGATTTACATCCTTGGTCCTCTTGGGCCAATGGCAAGCAGTCCTCATGGTGCAGGACTGAAAACCTATGTTTTGGTGGTGAGGTCGATGCGCTTTTTAATTTGAATCGTAAGTCAGATTTGAAACGATTAGAAAATCAGACCTAGAGAGATTCAGACGAAATTCTTATATTCTTGTCACCGTTATTGTCATTGAATTGACCCGTTGCTGTGCAACTAAGCATGTAACTTCAATAAATCTATTGTCTTTTTTATCTGTGTTTATTTCATCTTATATGTCTGCACCTAGCCTAATAATAGATAATTAGTTCGTAAGTCTCCAAGGTAAATGCTCCCAAAGGAATCTGATCTCCAGATAGCTCAAGAAAGAAGAGGCCACATTTTTTCATCTCTGCAAACACCAAAAGTCATTATCGTCACAGCTTAGAAAAATGTTTCTAACCCCTGTTAGCCTATAAGAATTCGTATCTCTTAAATCAGATCTGATCGTGTTGTGGAAACAAAGCTCTGAGGTGACAGAATTCCGAGTTCAATAATTCTTAATTCCTCATAACTTTTGATGGATTAAATTAAATGAAATAATTCAAGGATATTCAAAATCAGCATTAAAATACAATTTGATTAATATGTATATTAGAGAAATTACAGCATCCGGTTCAAATGTAAGAAATAACAGTAGGGAAATAAACCTATGCCATCCATATGTGATTTATTGAGAAAGCCAGGTTTTGTTTTTGACTAATAAGAATACGTTTGATTCAAATACTAATTTTTCTATCACAACCCATAACAAAATAGTTTCTTCAATGGTACACTTAAATAGTAACCATAGTCAAGATCTAACTGAATTTAAACAAATCTGTAATAATGTAAATTGGCTAAGGCGGTCATGCATCCGCGAATATAATGGAGAGAAATTTAAGGAAAACAAAGGCAATACGAAATTTACTTGGAATATTATAAATGAAGTCGTAAATAAGAAGAAAGAGACCGATATTCCTGCTAGTCTGATCTTTGATGGTAAATCTGTTCATGGAAATGATGAGGTGGCTAATTTGTTTGGTGAATATTTTTCTAAGATTGGTGAACCAATAAGTGAGAATCCATACGATGAAAATAATGAAATTAATGAGACGTTTAGTGATGAAAGGGGAGTTGGACTGGAAATGTCTGAAGATGAAACGAACGTTGAAAAATTAAACCAGATAGCCTAATAGGATTGGTAAAATCAAGCTCTTCAGGGAATGATGGAATTAATCTGAAAACGTTCAAGCATGTTATGGTATATATATTGCCTTGTATTGTTTATTTGATTAACCTTCCTTTGAAGAAAGATGAATTTCCTACTCGGCTGAAAGAGGCTAAAGTTATTCCGCTTCACAAAGGGGGTTCAAAGTCTGATCCGTCTAATTGGAGGCCGATTTCAATATTGCCCCTACTTGCTAAGCTGTAGGAAAAAGTAATGCATCGACAGCTTTACAACCATCTGACGACTTACGGTTTTCTTAGTGATACCCTGTTTGGATTCAGGAAAAAACACTCTGCAATACATGCAGTCCAGCACCTAACAGATTTCATCAATGGTGCTCTCGAAAAAAGCGTACTGGTACTTTCAGTATTTATAGACTTTAGAAAGGCTTTTGACACGGTGGTTCATTAAATTTTATTGCGTAGGCTAAGCCGTTTAGGGATCCAAGGGGTTATTCTGAAATGGTTTGAATCTTATCTTAACCAGCGCATTATTCGAGTGTCTATTAAAAATTCTATTTCAAAAACTTTTATCGTTATTTCTGGTGTGCCTCAGGGTTCCGTGCTCGGCCCACTTCTTTATCTAATTTACGTTGATAATTGGCGTTTTTATATATCAGATACACTTATAACGTCTGTTGCTGATGACAAGGTGTTTACGATTACAGTTTTTTGTCTGAACCAGTTAATTGAGAAGACAAATAAGGCCCTCGCTGAATTGATAAGTTTGTATTATTTACAAACTCAAACCTCTGATATTTCTACCAACATGTGAGAATAGTCACGTAAACCGGATAGTTTAGAGTTGTGCCAATTTTAGGATATCGGATATAAGTTAGTCGAAAAATAAGGACTAGGAATGAGGACTAAATAAATTCCGGCTAATGTCTAATAAGAAAAATATTCTGTTTTTTTTAGGGTAGGGGGGGGGGTGAGAGAGGGGAGACTTAATCCCTTTCCTCATTTATTGCGTGAAAAAACTATTTAATTAGCTTAGTATATTAGGACAAAATTATCCCATAAACGTTTCTAGAATGATTCCTAGGATCAAGGAGGTGTGAAGGATGGAAAGTATTACTGGCTTTGAGCTCCTACAGATTTTGTCCAAATCGTAAAAACAAAACTAAAAAGCATATAAATAAATTTGTGATGCGTTACAAAACTGTATCCCCCATAAGAAAGTACCTCCCATTCTACCCCCGAACAAAAACCCTTGATGCACTATTGCATAGAACTGTCCACGGTTAACACTCCCACCTTTAAAAAAAGACCTTCCAACCCTATTCCCGAACAAAAATTCTTTATACACCCTTGCATACAACATTTCTACACCTACCCCCACAAAAAATATTAATACTTGTGCATTATATCTCACCCACGAAAGAGGTCAAGTTTGATTACTGCTAATGAAATAAAATAGGCTGAAATTATAATAGTTTACAAACAAATTTGGGCTACGTATTTGTACATTAGGGGGCGGGGGGGTAAAGCATAGCATATATTAAATACGTAACCTAAACATGGTAATCTTATTCCCCCCTAAACCCCAAAAAAAAACAGTTTAAATATTGTAAACGCAATAAGAAATCACGCTTTGCGATCCATTTATTTAGTGTGTGTGTGTGTGTGTGTGTATATATATATATTTACATCGGCGCGTACAAACAGCTCCTCTCATTTGATCTGCCATCAGCGGTCCGATTACCCTGGAACACGTATTTTGGCAGAAACTTTCTCAAAATGCCTTTGAAACCAACTTGAAACTTCGAAACCTATTTTTAATTCCTAAAAACATCTAATAATAACATTACACTACTAACTACCGGTTTTCATGTATGTATTGGAATAAATTAATTTAAAATTTGTTTCTTCAAAATTAGTGTTCCAACGTTGAAGCCAAGTTTCGCGTCCAAAAGAAATCTGACTTGTCTACCCGTGAAAAGATCTGACTTCGCTTATGTTTATATCTGCAAAAACGTTCTATCTCATAGGAGATAATAGCCTCCCCAAAATGCCATGATTCCATCCAATTGATTCCAATGGATGAATTCCATCCATTTTTGGTAATTATGTACAATATAGTCTTAAATCCACTGTCAGCAAGTATTTTTTACAAAACTAATTTCCTGTTTGTCTCTAAAGTTTAAGAATTTGCAATATCTGGAGATGAACACATAAAATAGAAACTTTAAGTAGTTATGTAAATAAAGTCCGTGTGAATGTGGCATTTCAAAATCTTTTGGTATGAAAAATGCTTCTCTTTGTTCTGAAGACTGGTAGCACGTATAAATCTACCTAAATATCTCAATACCAATAGAAAGCATAAATTCACCGAAAAATAGGTATAAAAGTAAAATGCATAGGTATGAAAATTACTTAACAGATATGGGCATATTCGTCACACTAAATTGTTTCACAGCCAATCAGGGTTGCCACCCTGACCTGGAAGAATTTACTAAATCGGATCGCATCTGTTTTTACTAAATGTTCAAAAGTGTCTGAGTGTGCGGCTACACCGCACGTGCACCATCAAGCATCGATTTTTACTATAGGAGGATAATCAATTTCCTTTTTTCTTCTTTTTTTCTCCTTTTCACTTTTCTTTCGTTTTCATAGTATGATTAAAAGTTCCGGAAACCTACAAGTTCAAAAATCTTTTATATATATATATATATATATATATATATATATATATATATATATATATATATATATATATATATATATATATATATATAAATAGATAAGTTTGTCCAAATATACTAAGCTAATTAAATAGTATTTTCACGCAATAAATGAGGAAAGGGATTAGGTCTCCCCTCTCTCACCCCCCCCCCCTCCCTAAAAAAACAGCACATTTTTCCTTATTAGACATTAGCCGTAATTTATTTAGTCCTCATTCACATTCCTTATTTTTAGACTAACTTATATCCGATATCCTAAACTTGGCATAACTCTAAACTATCCAGTTTACGTGACTATTCTCACTTGTTGGTAGAAATATCAGAGGTTTGAGTTTTTAAATAATACAAACTTATCTATTCAGCGAGGGCCTTATTTTTCTTCTCAGTTAACTGGTTCAGACAAAAAACTGTAATCGTAAACACCGTGTCATCAGCAAAAGACGTTATAAGTGTATCTGATACATAAAAACGCTAGGTATCAACGTAAATTAGAAAAAGAAGTGGGCCAAGCACGTAACCCTGAGACGGATCAGAAATAGCAATAAATGTTTTTGAAGTATAATTTTTAATAGACAATCGAGTTATCCGCTGGTTAAGATAAGATTCACACCATTCCAAAATAACCGCTTGCACCTCTAAATAACTAAGCCTACACAATAAAATTTAATTAATCACCGTGTCAAAAGCTTTTCTAAAGTCTATAAATACTGAAATCACCAGGACGCTTTTTTAGAGAGCAATATTGATGAAATCTGTTAGGTACTGGACTGCATGTATTGCACAGGGATTTTTCCTGAATACAAACAGGGTATCAATTAGAAAACAGTAAGTAGTCAGATGGTTGTAAATCTGTCAATGCATTACTTTTTAATAAAGCTTAGAAAGTAGGGGCAATATTTAAATCGGCCCCCAATTAGACGGATCAGTCTTTGAACCCTCTTTGTGAAGTGGAATAACTTTACCCTCTTTCAGCCGAGTTGGAAATTCATCTTTCTTCAAAGTAAGGTTAATAAGATAAACAATTCAAGGCAATATATATATACCATAACATGCTTCAACTTTTTCAAATTAATTCCATCATTCCCTGAAGAACTTGATTTTACCTATCCTATCAGGCTATCTGTTTTACTTTTTCAATGTTCGTTTCATCTTCAGACATTTCCAGTTCATCCCCCCCTTCATCACTAAATTTGTCATTAATTTCATTATTTTCATCGTATGGATTCTCACTTATTGGTTCGCCAATCTTAGAAAAAAATTCACCAAACAAATTAGCCACCTCATCATTTCCATCAACAAATATACCATCAAAGATCAGACTAGCAGGAATCTCGGTCTCTTTCTTCTTATTTACGACTTCATTTATAATATTCCAAGTCAATTTCATATTGCCTTTGTTTTCCTTAAATTTCTCTCCGTTATATTCGCGGATGCATGACCGCCTTAGCCGATATACATTATTACAGATTGGTTTAAATTCAGTTAGATCTTGACTATGGTTACTATTTAAGTAACTCAAATACAATGTATTTCTCCTTCTAATTAAGTCTAGTAGCTATGGAGCTCCCAAGGTTTCCGGGGATCCTTTTTTCTCACCTTTATGCTCTTTACTGGGCAAGTTCTCTCAAATATTGGCTACAATATGTCCATGAACTTATCGAATGCCGCGGAAGCACTTTCAGAGTCTTCATAAACTGGTTTCCATGACGCGATACTTGTTTCCTCTCTAAACTTCTGTAGGTTTTCTTTTTTTAGTTGCCTTTTTTTAACCTTTGTCCTGTTCTGCTTTATTGCATAATGATTTGAAATCACTGCACTATAGGAAAGGGATTGGATATCAATCAGCTGCGCTTATGATCAATAAGTGTAGCTGAGTGTTCTGCAACAAGAGTCAGAATCCCAACTAATGGATAAAAATCGTAACTGGAGTCAAGGTTTAAAAAATCCAAATTATCATTATATAAACTTAAAAGATCAAAATTAAAATCCCCCAAACAAATGCATTCCAGATTATTCAATTCTACTGCATCAATTTAACTACTGAAACGATTTTCAAACTCCTCCCAAACTGTACTCGGCGGTTTATAAACCTTAGTAATCAATACATCCTTTCCACCAACCTCCAGCTCAAGAGTAAGAGATTCTACCTTACCTTCTATCCAAACTAATGGGTTTTCCCTTATTTGACCAACAAAATGTTCCTTAACCAAAAATGCCAAACATCCACGTCCAATTGTTTCGCTATTCCTTACAATAAGCCTGTATCCTAGAAAATTATATTATAACGACAGAACATGCTCAGAAGTTAAAAAAGTTTCACAAAGGCCAATTACATCAGAATTTACTATTTACATTATCAATTAACTAAATACGTTGAAGTTACATGGCAATTCCAATGACACAGGCAAAACGATCTTGCATTCACCTCTAATCCTGACGAAATCACATCCACATAACAACTATCTTTCTGCGGCGAAAAATCAGCATTTATACTTTCCGGAAGTAAATCATCATAAATAACATCTCCCACTCTAAAAGTATTATTCTATAGAAAATATAAGCGATAAATATCACCCTTCACCCTTACAACATCCACTCAAAAAAAAAAGAAAAAAAAAGAGCAACAAAAGAAAAGAAAAGCAACAAAAACAGAGATAAAAATAAGAAAAGAAAAAAAGACACTCCTTACTAAATCAACTATGAAAAATTCAGTAAGTATCAGCTAGGCTAAAGAGCCGACGCGGTGCGCTTTGGCTGGGTAATTTCGCGAAAATGCGGCCTTTATCTGTCCAAACATTTTTCACACCAAACTTGTCCCGTGCACTATTTAATATTGCCTTTCTACGTTTCGTAAGAAATTCACTAACATAAATTCCAGATCCAGCTAGTTTTGGTTTAGTTTTAAACACTTTGTACGCAAGTTCTTTTGATACCAACTTCGCTAAAACTGGGGCCACAGGATCTGGATTTCTACGGGCTAAATTTCGAGAATCTTCCATAGAGTTGAGTCTGAAACGCTGAATCGACACAAGATGTTCCCTAGTAATAGTTGAAACTCCCATAGTTGACTTAACAATGCTTAGGACAGTCGTACCAAGATCTGAGCCAGGAGTCTGTCTTATTCCTGAGAATATCAGACAGTCTTCCATTGCTTCCTGTTCAAAATCATCAAGCTTGTTCTCCATTGTAAAAATACGATTTTCTAGTGCTTCAATTTGACTCTTTAGTCCTTTAATTAAGTTTTCAATGCGCTCAAACCTTGGATTAAGATCTAGCACTATAGCATCATAAATTTATGCAGCGATAATTTGGCTATTTATCTGTACAGCACCAGAAGACCCAGTTCCAATGTTTTGCGCTATTTTTTCTGCAACACGTTTTTCTATATGTGCCACTAGCTTAGTCTTAGTTATCGTAACTTCTTCTTGGGTTGCACCTAACTGTTGAAAAAGTCCAGAAATACACGAACTAGATGAATTTTCAGACGTCCCTGTTCTTGCAAACTCTTTGTATATATTTGGAAAAGTCGCTACTTCTGTGAATGCTTGTCCTACCTGTTTAGTTTTCGATATAAGTTGTTAGGCCTTCATGTTGGTAACACTCTCGATTACTTACATATAAAGTGCAACCAGGAATAACTAGTAATTGCGAGTTATTATCTTTTAACCACGTTTCAATTATAGTGATCACCTGAAAGACGTTAGTATTTATTAATTTCGATAAAAATTATGCGCGGAACTCAATCCCTGATAATTCAGATGAAAAATGTTAAGGCCAAAATGGTCCTTATCATAATACATGGGTAGTGTCCCTTCTTTAAAAATACACCTTGATGGTTCATTCGTAAAAATCTCAGTAGCATTAATACTTAAATTTATATTTATCATTTCGCTACACTGGTTGGAAAAATCAACCCCTCGAGTTTCAAGTTGCATGACATTGATGTTCGCAGGAGGTAAAACGACATCTCTAACCATTATCAATAAAAGATAATGCATGTGATGGTAGAGGGTGGTGGTGGCGAAAAAAATCATTATCAACTAAACATATATCTAGACCTAGATAAATACAAAAAAATAGCAATATATATTCCGTCAAAGCGGACGTAAAATTTAAAAAAGCACATTATTGAAAGCTTCATGGCACAAAGCAAAACCATTCAAAAAGACACAAGCCCGCTACCACCCACTAAAAATTTCACATTAACAAATATTTTAAATTATTTACTCACAAATAAAAATCATCATTAACCCAAACATTTCAAGTCCATCACTATCAACTTTTTCATATCTATTTTATTAAACCAAGCAAAAAAGAAAAAATAGCTAATCAATAAGTAAACTAAACACATTCAATAAAGCATTAATTTCTCAGCACCTCTGGAACTGTGGAGGGAGGAGGTTTATGTGCTAGTTCCTCAATCCATTCTTCATACGTAAACTTCACTTTCATTTCACCCGGACGTTTAAACTCAAGATATAGTGGAACTGTGTTTGATAACCATGAAATGATACCCGGAATGTTACCCGGACGTTCAAACTGAAGATATAGTGAAACTGTATTTGATAACCATGAAATGATACCCATCGCTTTAAGGCACAATTTTTTACATATAGTTTTTTTCTTGCATATCTTAAAGAAAATGGGGCATTATCACTCACATAAATGTTTCCCTGGTTCTGTGGTGTATCCCGTGGAGGGGGGGGGGCAAGCCCCCCCGTAACGTAGTTTTTTTATTGTTTAAGAAATATAGAGTTGTGAGAAAGTCGAACTTTAGCGTAAAGAGCGAGGTGTTGAGGAGGGTACAGCCCCTTTCATATACGGAATAATGTATGTTCGTTTTAAGTTTTAACGTGGTTTCTTACTTTCATCTAAAAAAACTTGTTTTTTTTTATTTAATTTTGAACATTCCTGAAGTATTGCAGATTTTAATTTAAGATCATCATACATAAATGATTCAAGCAAAAGGTACAAATTAAGTTTGTTTTTATTTTGTTAAGCTCTTTCCTCGAAAGTTGTTAAATTTTATTTACAAGAGTTTTTATTAGTAATAAGTATGCGTAACTTACAAAATAATTTAAGTAACGAACTTCTATATTCATTGATTTTCAATACATATATTAGGAAGTTCTGCCCCTCCTTATTAACTTGCTCTTTAAGCTGAAGTTCGAATTTTGTTCCAATTATGTAAAAACGACCACAGGCCGTTAATTAGAACAAATAGCTCTTATGAAAGTGCTTAAAAATCATTGGCTTAAAGAGCAAGGTATTGACTAGGGCTTAAACCCAATCACATACGCGGTATTTTCTGTTCGTTTTAGGTTTTGATGTTGCTTCTTACTTTCGGTTGAAAAACTTTTTTTTTTATTTAATTTCTGATCTTTTTCTTTAATAACGCTGTGAAATCAGGCGCCCCGTTCATAGCAATTTCCCTTCCCCCAGGAAAACTTCCTTCATGGAAATATCCTCCCTTATAACCCCCCTACCGCCCCCACCCGACCAGAAAAACACCCCCCTGAAAACGTCTGTATACTTCCCGATAACCAATACTATATGTTAACATTGGGTAAAGTTCATAACTTTCAGTCCTCCTTCAGGGGACTTTGGGGGATTAAGTCATTCCAAAAGATATAGTTTAGGAAAACTTTATATAGTTTAAGTGACTTTTTTATATAGTTTGGGTGACTTTAAGAAAAAAATTAGCCTGGGAGGGGGCCTAGTCTCTCTCCATTTTTTTGTCATTTAAAAAGAGCACTATAAATTTTTATTTCCCGTCCAATTAGCCGTACCGAGATATTTTAGGACCACTGGGTCAATACGAAGATCCTTGGGAAAAATAAAAAAAAATAAAATAAATAAACACGTATGCGTGATCTTTCTACTGGAAGAAAATACAAAAATCTACATTTTTGTATATAGGTGCTTGAAACCTCTACAAAAGGGTTCTCTAATGCGCTGAATATGATGGTGTGATTTTAATTAAGGTTCTTTAACTTTTAGGGGGTCTTTCCCTCTTTATTCTAAAATCAGCCAAATTTTCTCAGGAACGTAACGTTTGATGAGTAAAACTAAACTTGATGAAACTTATATATTTGAAATCAGCATTAAAATTTGATTCTTTTGATGAATCTCTTGGTATCAAAATTTAGGTTTTCAGAGTTTCAGTTACCATTGAGCCGGGTCGCTCCTTACTTACAGTTCGTTACCACGAACTGTTTGACATTTTTTTTTTCATATAGTTTTTTTTCTTGCCTCTCTTACAGAAAATGGGGCATCATCATATTTCTCTTTGAGAAATATCTGAATTGAAGTGGAAAATTTTTATTTTCCCTGGAAAAATAGAATTGATCAATAACTTATTTCTTTTTCATTGAGAATATTTGGAACAGAAATTGAACTTTTCTTCACTTTGTTGATGAAATATAAAATTGAAGTAGAATATTTTCTCTTTCGCGGAAATATTCACAACTATGGTTTAGCTTATTCCATCTACTACGGGACAATTTGGAGTTTGTAATGCTGGTTTAGGAAGGATATTAAGTATAAAACTTGTTCTGAAAAGATTTTATAAAGCCTTTTGAAAAGTATTGATTGATGTTGGGGTATGCAAAAAGACGTAAAGTAAAGTGGTGCGTGATAAAGATGAGTACTTTAATTTGTAAAATTGGCTTAGGAAGGACATTATGTAAAGAACTTGTTCTGAAAAGATATAATAAAACCTTTTCAAAAGTATTGCTTGATGTTAGGGTATTCAAAAAGCCTTAAAGTAAAGTTGTGGGTGAAAAAGATAAGTACTTCAACTTGTAAAATTGGTTTAGGAGGGACATTACGTAAAGAACTTGTTCTGAAAAGATATAATAAAGCCTTTTGAAAAGTATTGCTTGATGTTGGAGTATGCAAAAAGTCGTAAAGTAAAGTTGTGGATGAAAATGATGAGTATTTCAACTTGTAAAATTGGTTTAGGAAAGACATTAAGTAAAGAACTTGTTATGAAAAGATATAATAAAGCCTATTGAAAAGTATTTCCTGATTTTGGGGTGTGCAAACAGTCATAAAGTAAAGTTGTGGGTGAAAAAGATGAGTACTTCAACTTTTAAAATTGATTTAGGATGGATATTAAGAAAAGAACTTGTTCTGAAAAGAGATAATAAAGCCTTTTGAATAGTATTGCTTGATGTTGGGGTATTCAAAAAGATTTAAAGTAAAGTTGTGGGTGAAAATGATAAGTATTTCAACTTGTAAAATTGGTTTAGGAGGGATATTAAGAAACGAACTTGTTCTGAAAAGATATAATAAGGCCTTTTGCAAAGTATTGCTTGATGTTGGAGTATGCAAAAAGTTGTAAAGTGAAGTTGTGGGTGAAAACGATGAGTACTTCAAATTGTAAAATTGGTTTAGGAAAGGACATTAAGAAAAGAACTTGTTCTGAAAAGATATAATAAAGCCTTTTGAAAAGTATTGCTTGATGTTGGAGTATGCAAAAAGTCGTAAAGTAAAGTTGTGGGTGAAAAAGATGAGTACTTCAACTTGTAAAATTGGTTAAGGAAGGACATTATGTAAGAAACTTATTCTGATAAGCTGTAAAAAAGCCTTTTGAAAAGTAGTGCTTGATGTTAGAGTATACAAAAAGTTGTAAAGTAAAGTCGTGGTGAAGAAGATGAGTACTTAAACTTGTAAACTAGGTTTAAGAGGGGTATTAAGAAAGGAACTTGTTCTAAAAAAATAAAATAAAGGCTTTTGAAAAGTATTGCTTGATGTTGGGGTGTGCAAAAAGTCGTAAAGTAAAGTTTCGGGTGAAAAAGATGAGTACTTCTACTTTTAAAATTGGTTTAGGAGGGACATTACGTAAAGAACTTGTTCTGAAAAGATATAATAAAGCCTTTTGAATAGTATTGCTTTATGTTGGGGTATTCAAAAAGCCTTAAAGTAAAGTTGTGGGTGAAAATGATAAGTACTTAAACTTGTAAAATTGGTTTAGGAGGGATATTAAGAAAAGAACTTGTTCTGAAAGGATATAATAAAGCCTTTTGCAAAGTATTGCTTGATGTTGGAGTATGCAAAAAGTTGTAAAGTAAAGTTTTGGGTGAACAGGATGAGTACTTCAAATTGTAAAATTGGTTTAAAAAAGTAAATTAAGAAAGTAACTTGTTCTGAAAAGTTATAATAAAGACTTTTGTAAAGTATTGCTTGATGTCTGTGTATGCAAAAAGTTGTAAAGTAAAGTTATAGGTGAAACAGATGAGTACTTCAACTTGTAAAATTGGTTTAAGAAGGACATTACGTAAAAAACTTGTTCTGAAAAGATATAAAAAAGCGTTTTGAAAATTATTGCTTGATGTTAGGGTATTCAAAAAGTTGTAAAGTAAAGTTTTGGTGAAAAGGATGAGTACTTCAACTTGTAAAATTGGTTTAGGAAGGACATTAATAAAGGTACTTGTTCTGAAAAGATATAAAAAGCCTTTTGAAAAGTGTTGCTTGATGTTGGGGTATTCAAAAAGTTGTAAAGTAAAGTTGTGGTGAAAAGAATGAGTACTTCAACTTGTAAAATGGGTTTAAGAGGGATATTAAGAAAGGAACTTGTTCTGAAAAGCTATAATAAAGCCTTTTGAAAAGTATTGCTTGATGTTGGGGTGTGCAAAAAGTCGTAAAGTAAAGTTGTGGGTGAAAACGATGAGTATTTCAACTTGTAAAATTGGTTTAGGAAGGTCATTACGTAAAGAACTTGTTCTGAAGGGATATAATAAAGCCTTTTGAAAAGTATTGCTTGATGTTGGGGTGTGCAAAAAGTCGTAAAGTAAAGTTGTGGGTGAAAAAGATGAGTACTTCAACTTATAAAATTGGTTTAGGAAGGACATTACGTAAAGAACTTGTTCTGAAAAGATATAATAAAACCTTTTGAAAAGTATTGCTTGATGTTAGGGTATTAAAAAAGATTTAAAGTACTCTTGTTGGTGAAAAAGATAAGTACTTCAAGTTGTAAAATTGGTTTAGGAGGGATATTCAGAAAAGAACTTGTTCTGAAAAGATATAATAAATCCTTGTGGAAAGTAATACTTGAAGTTGGAGAATGCAAAAAAGTCGTAAATTAAAGTTGTGGGTGAAAAAGATGAGTACTTCAAGTTGTAAAATTGGTTTAGAAAAGGACATTAAGAAAGGAACTTGTTCTGAAGAGGTATAATAAAGCCTTTTGAAAAGTACTGCTTGATGTTGGAGTATGCAAAAAGTATGCAAAAAGTAAAGAAAAGTTGTGGGTGAAAAAGATGAGTACTTCAACTTGTAAAATTGGTTTAGGAAGGACATTACGTAAAGAACTTGTTCTGAAAAGATATAAAAAAGCCTTTGAAAGTGTTGCTTGATGTTGGGGTATTCAAAAAGTTGTAAAGTAAAGTTGTATTGAAAAGGATGAGTACTTCAACTTGTAAAATCGGTTTAGGATGGACATTAAGAAAGGAACTTGTTCTGAAAAGATATAAAAAAGCCTGTTGAAAAGTATTGCTTGATTTTGGGGTATTCAAAAAGTCGTAAAGTAAGGTTATGGTGAAAATGATGAGTACTTTAACTTGTAAAATGGGTTTAAGTGAGGTATTAAGAAATGAACTTGTACTGAAAAGATATAATAAAGCCTTTTGAAAAGTGGGGGGCCCTTCTCTGTCTCAAGTGTGCGAAAAAAGTAATAAAAAATGGGGGGCAAAAAAGATGGGGGGCTCTTTGGGGTCCCGGGTGGGCCCGGGGTTTTTTGGGTCCGGAGGGCCTCTGGGGCCCCGAGGGCCTTTGGGGGCCGGGGGGTTCCTTCGGGGTTGGGGTAGGGTGGTCGGGGCCCTTCGGGGTTGGGGTTGGGGGGCTTTTGGGGTAGGGGACCTCACAAGACTGTTCAAATGGAACTTGTGTATTATAATGACCACAGAATTTCACCCTCAAATCATCTTCTAAATCATCTTCTAAAATCATCTTCTAAAATTCCTCAAATGGTTTCACTTAAATCACCTTCTAAAATGTCTCAAACGGTTTCGCCCAAATGATCTCTAAACGTAATTTCTGCGTGTTCCTTTTGTTTTGGCATCCCTGCGCTGTCACATTTGAAATTCCTAGGAAACCATTTCCCGCGTTAATCTATTCATCTCATAGGTGTTCCTAGCTGCACTATTATGGTTTCGATAGAATATTAATTTATCTTTGTGACCTAAAGATCAGAGAAACCGTATTTAAAAAAGGATTTTTCTATCTCTTTAAACTCCCGCATAATTCCAAGATAACAAGTGATGTCATTTCTAGTTCCTGACACTAAAGATCAAAGAAGCCATATTTAAAAATAGACTATTAATTTATCTCTGTCACGTAAGATCTGAGAAGTCACATTTAAAAATAGAATTTCTATCTCTTTAGAATCCCGTATAATTCCTAGGAAACAAGTGATGTCATTTCTAATTCCCCTTTCGTAGATCTATATTTCCCCTCGATTATACAAGTCAATTTCTCAGAAATTCTGTCCCCTTCTTTTATGTAATCAATTTCTCGAAAATCCTCTCCCCACCGATTATGTAAATCAAGTTCTCGGAAATCCACTTCCTCTTCGATTACGCAATCAATTTCTCGGAAATCCACTTCCCCCTCGAGTCCTAGATCAATACATCTCTTCCCCGTTAATGCGCATGTGCAAACTTCGCCCCGGACACAATACACCTAGACGAACAACAACAAATCGACCTTGAAAAAGTGTCATTGACCCGTTAGAATCAATAAACCATGAAAATACATCAAAGTGAGAAAAATCCTGTTTTTTCATTCTGAGTGACAAAAACCAAAAAAAAATATGCATAAATTATGTGCTCGTGGGAGTAATACCTGACTCCCTACTCCCGTCATTAACAAAAGTCAATCTTTAAAGTCAGAGGAAAGCTCAATTTCGCTCTTTACTTTTATATGAAATAACTTGTTTGTTTACTTAAAATTTCTATGATTTTCATAGTATACTGTGTCTGAACTAAATGCTAGAGGCACTACGATCCCCTTAAACACGAATCTTGAAGTCAAAACTTAACTTTTGCGCAGCAATAACTCAAGAAAACGTAAAGTCGTTAGGGCATCTGAGAAATTAACACTTCATATCTTTTCATTTAGAGTATTTCTAAATAAGGGTGCTGCAGGATCATAACTTCTTTTTTGTTGTAAAAAAAAATACTTCTGGTATTTATTTCAAAACTTATAAACTTTATTTAAAAAAACACAAATCGAAAATTTGTGTATATTTACTTTTGTTAGTTTTTTACGAGTTCAACAAAAATTTCAGGGGTAGAGCGAGCGGTCCTGTGTTTGCCCCCCCCCCCCTTCCAACAAGAAAGTACTTAGCAGACATGCCGTCAGAGATTTTTCTAACCCACCTTTGTACGCGGAAATTGTATATGAGAATCTTCAGGTGGTTTGCTTCCTTGAAGTAATGATGCTAGGGTTGTTTTGAAAATTTTAAAAAACTTTTTTCTGTTTTAATGATTGAATTTTAATGTGAGTTTCTTTTATTTATTTATTTTTTTTTTCATTTGTTTTAGGACGGCCCTTGGATATAGGGTCGAAATACTCATTTAAAGTTGTGTTTCATTGTCTTATATAAAAATGTCCCTATTGTTCCCCTTATTGTTTATTATGGAAAGGCATTTTGGTCTTCGTCGCTATTTGATTTGTTGATACGGCCATTTGTGACAGCTGAATGCTTGTTCGATCAGACATCAGGATTTTGAGTTCAAGAACAGACAAACAGATGATTTTGCGAACCTTTCGGTCTGAAGTAGCTGCAGGACTGTACGCGCCAGCTCGTGCTATGACGTAACATAAACATGGGAGACCTTCTGCAGACGCAGAAGCTAGTTCAAGACCAGTTCGTAGCCGCAGCAGAATTAGGCCGGCAATATCTGCTCAATCAGATGGAGTCAATCGCTGGCCGAGAAAATCTGAGAAACAGAGCTGTTGTAAAGTGTGCAAATCAGTTTATATAACCTTCGAGTGTAAAAAGTAAGACGTGGCTTTGTGCCTTACGGCCAAAAACAACTACTTCAAGGCCTTTCACACTACGTTAAAATTCTCTATTTTAGTTTATATAAGAGATTAATGTTGTATTTTAACCACTTGAGGTAGAATCAGTGATTTGAAGAGGAAAAATGCCAGTAAACGATTTTTTTTCGTTTAAAGGCCAAATGGTAAAGGTCACATGAGTCACATGACCCTAAAGGTCACATGGGTAGGCCTTTATGATTTTTTTTGCAAAACGAATTCCTATATTAGCCTGTATAGGGTTGAAAATTATAATGGGGGCCTCTAATATGGGGTTCCATAATTGGGGTCTTTAATATTTCTCTAGAGTAAATTATCTTTTGAACAAGTTAAACTTATCTACATGACAAAGCACTTGCCATTAAAACAAACAAAGAAAAATGTCTCAGCATCCTTGAGCATGCAAAGACAGAGATTGATGTTGTAAAGGAATAAGAATGTTCGAGCAGAGGAAAAAAAAAATAAAAAGTAAAGAAAGAAGGGCCATGGGTGTCATCGACGATATACGGGTTATTCTTGAATTATGCCCTTAATAGGCATCTTTTATTAGCGGTTGGACGGGAGGGGGAGGCTTTCGGCGCAAATACAAGAATTTATATTGGAGGCGGGAATTGAAAATTAAAGGTAAAAAGGGCAGATTCAATATTGATTGCTAATGGGAATCCGAAAAAGCTATTTTGCCATACCTAGAAGTGTACTCTAAACTGAAAGCACACTGTGAATCTTGTCTTTGCATAAAACAGTCTCTTTATATTACCAGAATATATTTACTTAATCTACAGCCTAAACTTTGCCAAACTAAAGGGGTTGTTCCAGGCACGAACGAAGTGGGGTTGGTGTATCAGTTTCCTAATATCTCGGACGGTAATCCAGAATGACACCTCCCTCAAATTGATCCAACTTATCTTACAATCTCCTGTATTGCCCAGTTTTCTCTCAAACCTCTGATATTTCTACCAATATGTGAGAATAGTCACGTAAACCGGATAGCTTAGAGTTGGGCCAAGTTTAGGATATCGGATATAAGTTAGTCGAAAAATAAGGAATGTGAATGAGTACTAAATAAATTACGGCTAATGTCTAATAAGGAAAAATGGCTGTTTTTTAGGGGGGGGGTGAGAGAGGGGAGACCTAATCTCTTCCCTCATTCCCTCAATCCCTTCAATATTTAATTAGCTTAGTATATTCGGACAAAGTTATCCCATAAACGTTTCTAGAATGATTCCTAGGATCAAGGAAGTGTCCAGGATGGAAAGTATTACTGGCTTTGAGCTCCCCCCCCCCTAAAGATTTTGTCCAAATCGTAAAAACAAAACTAAAAAGCATATAAATAAATTTGTGATGTGTTAAAAAATTGAATCCCCCATAAGAAAGTACCTCCCATTCTACCCCCGAACAAAACCCTTGGTGCAATATTGCATAGAATTGTCCAAGGTTAACACTCCCACCTTTAAAAAAAACCTTCTAACCCTAGTCCCGAACAAAAATTCTGTATACACCCTTTCATACAAAATTTCTACGCCTACCCACACAATAAATAACAATACTTGTGCATTATATCTCACCCAGGAGAGAGGTCAAATTTGATTACTGCTAATAAAATACAATAGGCTGAAATTATATAAGTTTAGAAACAAATTTGGGATACGTATTTGCACACTAGGGAGGGAGGGTGAACCAGATCATATAATAAAAACGTAACCTAACCTAGGTACTCTTATTCCCCCCTAACCCCCAAAAAACAACAATTTAAAAATTGTAGACGCAATTAGAAATCACGCTTTGCGATCCATTTATCCGTTGCAAATACCCGCTTGACTTGTTTCCTTTAGTAATTCCTTGTACAGACCAAAGCAGTGGGTAAGACATAGCCCATCAGTACTAATATAACTCCTATCCGATCCCTAAGCATTTCTAAGTGACCCCCAGGAAGAAACCAGTAATCTGCTAACCTGTACAATATATGCGCTCCAGAATTAATCCATACGGTCCGATTTTGTAAAATTTGGCTTGATTATGGATTGTCCTCTCAGTTCGTTTTAGGTTTTATTTTTTTCATTTGTAGTATTACTGCTCTTTTAAAACTCTGATTTTACTCTTTGAAAATCATACAGACACCTCGTTTTCTAGATTTTCATTAAAAAGTAATTAATAGGGAGAATTGTTGCAAGCACACCAG
The DNA here is from genome assembly GCF_049724085.1 of Artemia sp. Qi Xiang Cuo. NCBI lineage: Eukaryota > Metazoa > Arthropoda > Branchiopoda > Anostraca > Artemiidae > Artemia > Artemia sp. Qi Xiang Cuo. Next base: position 914,268 of record NC_142794.1, on the reverse strand, counting down.
ATTAATTAATCAAATTCTAAGGTAAGTTTACAGTTATCTAATAAAATCATATTACGTTTAGTAGTCAATTTTGTAAAAAAAATTACTTTGTGGACAAACCCCTTCACATGAGGAGTAATTTCAGTTCGAATTAATGTTGTTCTTTACTTTTATTTAAACTTATTTCCATTTCTAGAAAAAAAAAAACATTGACTCTTTAACTTTGTCTTTCAGATAGACCCCGGTGTTTAAGCCGGTTTCAAAAAAGAAAAAAAGTTTTAAGGGCAAGAGAGTAATTTGCTATAGGACATGGGGGGGGGGGGGAACTTCTTAAAGTTCGTTCTTTAAGCTCAGTTCTACAAAAAAAAATTGACATTTTAGCTTATTCTTTCTGATAGATTCTTTGTTAATAAGACGGTTTGAAAAAAGAGACAAAACAGCGATTATTTTAGCCATGCGCTGTAGAAGCCGTTGCAAGTCACAACCAGAGTTGCCACCGCTGGTAATTTATCACCAAATTTGGTGATTTTTTTCGTTTGGTTTTTTTTTGTTGATTTATTGGGGGTTTTAGCTAAAATTTGGTGATTCTATAATAAGTTTTGGTGGTTTGAATGCGTCTGCGTTCCAGGTTTTTGAATACAGTTCGGGGAATTCTAATGAAAATGCTATTCAACAGACTTTATTGTCAATGGATAGCGAACTTATTGCATATCAAAATAGCCAATCAGGGATATAACCATAAATCGTGTTACCTATATAAATAAAGATTTTTTTTGGAAAATGTAATAGAGAGCAGTCGCAGGATTTACGACACGCGGCTCAATTCTAGGGTTGTTGCAGATGCAGTAAATATATCATATCATTTTCAATTTAGCCCATTTTTACTATTTTAGCCTATATTCATTCTGGGAAATACCTAATGCACCTGTGTCAAAGGTTAAAAAATAGAAGAAAATGGAAGTTCAAGAAGATTAATAACCAAAACTCGTTCAACCTACACATTTGTTTTTATAATTAAACAAAGTCATTATATTTTTGGTAAAAAAAAACATAATAAAGCCTCTCCAAATGTTTCACCTGAATGTTTTCAAAATCTTTTGTGTTTGGGATTTTTGTTCCGTTTCACTTTAAGCCAGTGTCACCTAATACTTTTTAGTAAGTGGAAATACAGGCTAAAAATTTGGACTGTAATTGATGCCAAAGGCAGAAATTGGTGAATTCCATCCATTTTTGGTAATTTGGTACAGGATAGTCTTAAATCCACTGTAGGCAAGTGTTTTTTACAAAACTAATTTCCTGTTTGTCTCTAAAGTTTAAGAATCTGCAATATCTGGAGATGAACACATAAAATAGAAACTGAAAGTAGTTATGTAAATAAAGTCCGTGTGAATGTGGCATTTCAAAATCTTTTGGTATGAAAAATGCTTCTCTTTGTTCTGAAGACTGGTAGCTCGTATAAATCCATCTAAATATCTCAATACCAGTAGAAAGCATAAATTCACCGAAAAATAGGTATAAAACTAAAATGCATAGGTATGAAAATTACTTAACAGATATGGGCCTATTCGTCACACTAAATTGTTTCACAGCCAATTTGCCTTTTGGGTATTTTTTCTGTGAGAATATGTTAAATTTTGTTACGTTCAGCGGCAACCGTGTTCATAACAGCCATTCCGATTACTGATTAGTTCTTTTATACAGCTAACTTGCTTTACTTTATATTTCAGTAGAGCCCTGCGTGGGAATTTAACCTATAGCAAGTCTATAATTTTTTAAAAATTTTTAAAATTGATACACATATTCAGCAGATACCGGATCAGGGTTACCAATACTTTTAGGGACAAAAGTGTCCAAATCAGCCAAAAATTGACACTTTTAGTGTCCCTCTAGAAAACTAGCCAATATACAGGGTTGTCACTATGAATTTTCAAAGCCTGTAAAAAAAGTGCCAAAAATCTGTGAAATTCGTCCTTCTTTGTTCCTCTACTTCGCGGTCTGTTACCTGCATGAGTTCTGCAAGTATTTCCATCTTTGTCATTAACGCTACAAATCATACTTGTTCAATTTGAAGATGTGGCATAAAAAAATCGTCATTAGAATGTCAACAGAGCGAAATTTTATGTCGATTATCAATGCCGCTACCTATCTTATTCGAAAAGTAAAGAATCAATCATAGAGATTCATTTTCACTTCGGCATTTTCATAGAGTTATGCGAAAAACATGTGAGTCGTTGATCTTCGGTAGCTATTAAGGATCTTTGGGTGCGACAAGGTCCAAACAGCTGTAGCAACAAAATGTCTATTTTGACCTACATGGTTTTAAAGTTCAACAAAATACGTCAACCTCCTTAACCACTCAGTCAACTGGTTGGTCAAGGGGTTATAATCAATTAACAACTCCTCTATCTTGTCGTTTTCTGAACATTTAGAAGTAGCCCGGAGAAAAAATGACGTTTTCGAGAACTAAAAAAGTGAGAAGACAAGGCCGATTGAAACAAATTCGCTTGAGTTATATTCGGTAGAAACTGGCGACAAGCGTTAGACAAAAAATCACAGCTGAGGGTATAGAATGTAAAACAGAAACATTCGCTAGCGGCAACAAATAAAATTGAGCCGCAACACAGCTTTTCTGCGAAACTCCTTTCTTTCTATGACAGCAGTATAATAAGAACCTTGTGCTTACTTGTACTTGTTGCACGTTTAAGCCACATCCAGACTCATCGTGGCGCCCAGCAGATGACGACATGTCTCCTTCCATAGGTTTCGCTCGAGAGTGGCAGGCTCCACCATTTCATGCCAACTAGCAATCCCAGCGACGGCCGTATTTTCGGAATCCTCTGATTGGCTCCAGATCAGACTTAACTATTGCTAGCCACGTCTTCTTTAAGCCTCCTGCCCTCTTCTTCCATGCCGGTAGTGGTAGATATTTGAGACATATTTTGCTTATATTGTCATCTGGTCTGCGCATTGTTTGGTAAAACCATCTCAGTCTCCTGTGCTTAACAATGTCAGAGACAAGTGGGACATCTTCTCCTTACTTCTTCATTCGAGATTCTATCTGAGAGGCGGATACCCAGGACATAGCGCAGGCATTTGTGGTTGAATATATTCAAGCTCAACGCTTCGGCTACTTTAAGTGACCATGTTTCACATCCATAGAGGAGGACAGAGAGAACCATTGCTTCATACTCTCGGAGCTTTGTGCGTGGCGATATTTCGCTCTGCTTCCATGCTTCCGTAGTCGAAGAAAGACACTCCAGTCTGACGATATGCGGCTCTGGATTTCTTCTGAAGATTTGCCGGCAAGGTTTACCATCAATCTGTGGTATTTGAACGACTGGACGTCCTCTATCTGATTACCATTTAGGGCAACAGGGGTTTCATCCATCCCTTCTGTTCGCATGGATTTTGTTTTTGGTAGGCTTATTTGGAGACCAGTTGAGAGTTCCTTGACTGCCATGTCATTTATCATAGCCTGGGCTTGTGCAACAGATATAGCTAGCATGTCCACATCGTCAGCATAGTCAAGATCTGTGACGAAGAAGGACGGGCTCACTGCAACGCCTTTATACTTGTCCAGGACCCTGAGGATCCAATCGATGACGAAGTTGAACAAAGATGGTGAAAGGACACAGCCTTCTCATATACCTTCCTCGATCAGGATCAGATCGGAAAGATGGCCATCGACTCTTACCCGGGCCTTTGTTCCAGCATAGTATGCATTGAGCAGATTGATGATCTTCTCAGGCACACCGTCCTCTCTCATTGCTTCCCATATTGCATCACGATGGAGAGAATCAAACGCGGTAATGAAGTATATGAAGATTTGAATTGTTTCCTGCTGGTGTTTAAATTGGTGTTCAAGGAGTTGTCACAGGCTAAAAATCTGGTCACAGCAACCCATGCCCGGCCTGAATCCTGCTTGGTTGAGTCCCGTTCGTCTGTTTCGGGTGTCTCTGAATCTATTTAAAGGTATGACTGCGAACAGCTTGGCAGCAATGGGGGTAGGGGATATACCTTGGTAGATTTTGCAGTCCATTAGGTCTCCTTTTTAGAAGATAGGGACAATTATTGAGGTCTTCCAGTCATCTGGGATGTATTCATTGTCCCAGCCTTCAGTTATCACGCTATGAAGTTTATCCATGACCACCTCAGGGAGAGATTTCTGTAGCTTGGCAGGAATCCCAGTTATTCCCGGGCTTTTATGGTTTTTCAAAACTTGGATCGCCTTAATTACTTCATCCCTGGAGGGTGGGTCCGTACATATATTTTATAAGCCTGGTTGTGTGGGGGGTTCTGCGTTGCAGTAAGTGGTTGCTTTCGATTACTATTGTCTTCTGGTCTCGATAGCTCTTGGAAGTGAGCACGCTATCTTTCGATATGCTCCTCGCTACTTGTGAGTATTTTCCCATCCTTCACCTTAAGCGAGAGGATGGTAGTTTGTTTCTTCTTCCCACTGCATTCTGCAAGTATCTGATAGAGTTTTCGTGTATCGTTCCGTTATGCGGCTCTTTCCATATCACTGGGAACATTAGACCTGTAGGCTTTTTTGTCAGCTCTTCCCGATTTTTGACATTCTTGTCGTAGCACTTTGTATGTGGGGGATTTCTTGTTGGTCATTTCTTTTTTCTTGGCAGAGTTTGAGTGTCTTTTCTGAGGTTTATTTCTTGGTTTTACGCTTGACAAACCCAAGTATGTTTGAGGCAGCTTTATTGATGTGGTCCTTGAGTTTGCTCCATTTCTTCTCAATCTTTATCTTGGGGCAGTTGGGGCACTGATCAATTGGGTTTGCCTCCTCGGTGTCATCTTGAAGAACAACGAATTGGTTTGAGAGTTCAAGGACAAATGCTCCTCGGTACTCATCTACTTTCAGCTTCAACACGTCTATTTTCTGGTTCGGCTTAGTAGTTTTCCTTGAGCTAAGTCTGTACTTTAGCCTTGTCTTCAGCAAGAAGTGGTCAGATCCATTTTGTGATTCCGTGTCAGCACCTCTGCGCACTCTCGAGTCCAACACCATGGATTTCCATCATCGGGATACAAGGAGATAATCTATTTGGGCCTTTACTATTCCATCACGAAATTTCCGTGTATACGTATGAAACGACTTGTGCCTAAACCAGGTGTTAGCCACAGCGAGATTAGTCTGCATTGCAAACAGCAGAAGCCTGTTTCCATTTGTGCACCGGTCTCCGAGGCCGTGCTTGCCGATCGCCTGTTCCAAGTTATTCAGCTTTCTGCCGATTCTGGCATTGAAGTCACCTCCAATTAGGAGAATATATTTCCGGGGAATCTTATCAACGACTGTCTGCAGGCCACTGAAAAACTGATCTTTTTACTGTTCAGTGGCATCTGTTATTGGGGCGTAAACGCTAAAGATAGTCAGATTATTTGTGCGACCTTTAATTCTTGCCCGTACGATTCTCTCAGACACAGGCTCATATTCGATGAGCCCAGTGATTGCTTTATGGGACAACAGCATCAGTAGTGGATCCAGGGGGGGCGGGGGGGGGGGCGATGGCCCCCCCCCTTGCTTGGTCAAAAAGTTCTATCATTAGATTTTCTGTAACTTGATTGCGATATCAACGCTTAGATCAACGCATCTTTGAAAAGGAACGGACGACACTTGGTCTGTCTGCCTTAAGTCTTTAGGGAATTGTCTAGAGTGTTTGGTGTCACCCGAACTTACAAGGCATTTTGAAGCTTGTCATCTCGTAAATCATTGAAGTTTCAAAAAGTGTCTGCTTCAAAACCTGTTTCTTATTCAATAACTAAGCAAAAATCTTGAAATGATTCCGATAACACATACGCCTTAGGGTTAGTCGTGATTCTAGAAGGGTTTGAAAAGTATACAATTTTTGGATAATATTAACAAGTTATGATGTCGAAGTGAAAGCAGATAACTCTCGACAACTTTTTTGGTTCGGAAGCTAAAGCTAGGCGAGTGGACGCCGTAACTGAAGATAGAAATAATGAGAGTTACAGTGTTAATAGTGATTCCAGCGCTTTGACTAATAGTGAGATAGTGCATGATTCATTAGCATCAATTGAAGAGTGTAGCCCCAAGCCTAACACAAACATCGAAAATATAAGCACTTTCTACGAAAATGATATCGGAAGCTATATCGATAGACTTGAAAAACTGGATGATCGTACGCGATATCAATTGATTCAGAGCCCGTGGATTCCAACGTCTAACTACAGCTTCCCCTATTCAATTCACAAGAAGCGGGACAGGGACGAAAAGAGATTTTTCCATCGTACTCGCTTGGAAGAATTTCATTGGCTAGTACTTTCAAATAAGATGAAGGGATTTATCTGTAAATATTGTGTTTTGTTTACCGTTGGAGGGGTTGGAGGCTCCAATCAATTGCAAAAGATGGTAAAGAAGCCCCTCGTGACTTTTGCTACGCTAACTGGAAAAGACGGTGACTTGGTGTCTCATGAAAATAATCAGTATCACCGCGATTCAGTTGACGCAGGCAAACATTTCCTTCTAAAGTATGACAACCCTGAAACCAACATTTTAAGCCTTGTAAACGAGCAACGTAGCCAACAAGTGCAGGAAAACAGAGCGAGATTGAAGCCAATTGTAGAATCAATTGTTTTCTTGGGTCGACAGAACATTGCTCTTCGTGGCCATAGAGATGATGAGAATTATTGGCAGAAAAGGACCCATTGACAATCAAAGGGAACTTTCGAAAACTTTTAAGGTACTGTGTAAAAAGTGGCGATATCACTTTAAAACAACATTTGGAAAGCTCAGGTGCTAATGCTAATTATATAAACAAAACAACACAGAATGAATTAATTGAATATTGTGCCAAAGAGATTCTTAAAGAAATTCTTGCACGAGTTCATTCTGCCAGGTTCTACAGTGTGGTTGTTGATGAAACAACGGATGTGTCACACAAGTCACAACGGACGTGTCACACAAGTCACAACTGAGTATTGCCCTTTGCTACAATTACAATTGCACAAGACGTGAAGATTTCGTTGGTTTTTTAGACCTACACGAAACATGTTACTCGGACAGCATTGGAAACTGCGAACCGACCATTAAAGGGGAAACGCTTAGAAATGTTGTGTTGGATTTTTTTCGATCTCTTGGGCTAGACTCGGAAAATTGTGTGGGCATAGGCACTGATGGATGTGCTATGATGGTTTCAGATCATTGTGGAGCTGTAAAAGAAGTTCAAAAGGTATCAAAGAATGGCCTGCGTTGCCCATGTTTCAACCATGCTTTTAGCATTTCCTCGTCAGAAACTTCTTGTATCCGGAGCATCAGAGACTCCGTCGGAGTAATAAAAGAAATAGTTGCTTTTTTTGGTGCTTCTACAAAGCGCAATTATGTTTTAACCGGAATAATGAAAGCACAGCTAACTGGCATGTGTGAAACGCGCTGGATCGAAAGGCACGATTTCTTAATACAGTTTGTGGTAGAGCTCCCTAAGATAGTGGAAGCTCTTGAGATCATCAGCGGCAGTAGAGGAGGGGGTGCTACTCGTGACCCTACACCAAATATGGGCATAGAATACTGACAGTACACCATATATGGGCATAGAGTCATTAGGGAGAACACGTGGTTAATGGGGTCAATGACCTCTTTTTCCAAGGTCGATTTATTTGATGTTTCTATGTGTAATAACTCCGGAACGAAGGTTGCACATGCGCATTGAATTCTAACGGGAACAATGTTATTGATCTAGGACTCGAGGGGGAAGTGAATTTCCGAGAACTTGATTGCGTAATCGATCACGAATGTCATGGTTATTGATCTAGGAGTCGAGGGGAAAGTGAATTTCCGAGAACTTGATTGCGTAATCAAAGTGTGTCAACAACAACAACATCGACCTTGACATTCGCTGAGAGCGTGCACTTACAACAATAACAACAACATCGACCTTGGAACACCTGTGCTGTCGACCTCAATTCACCTATCGTGAATCAATAATTCCTCTTAGAAACAACAAATTAATTTCCCCTTTCTTGACAGATCAATCAACCAATGACATCATCTGTCAGACTTTAAAAATTTTCATCTAGAAACATTTCTCCAGGAATAGATCCAAATCATTAATGTCTTTGCCTCGGAAACAGTTCTACTGGTCGAACTCCAAAAGATATTAATAACCAAAGGTCATGGAAACAATTAGGCAAGAAACATCTTAGCGATGAATTGTTTTAGCGCGTGAAAAGGTTTCTTATTAATTTGAAATGCATTAGCGCAGAGATGTCAATAACAAAGGAACACGCTGAATTTACGTTTAGGGATTATTTGGGCGAAACTGTTTTAGACAGGTTATGGAACTATTTCGGCGAAACAGATAGAGACATTTTAAAAGAAGATTTTTGAAGAGATTTTAGAAGAGAATTTAATGGTGAAACTCTATGGTCGTTATAATACACAAGTTTCATTTGAACAGTATTGTGAGGTCCTCTAACCCAACCCCAAAGGGTTCCAATCCTCCTACCCAACCCCGAAGGAAGCCCCCGGTCCTCAAAGGTCCCCCCAGCCCCCCAAGGTTCACCAGCGCCCCCACCGGCCCCCCCCGCCCCCCCCAGGCCCTCCCCGGGCCACACAAAGGAATTATTTACTGACCATTAGTTGTTATGATTTTAAAAGTTCTACTTTTGTTTTCTAAAATCATCGCCTAAAATGCCTCAAACTGTTTCACCCAAAGAGACACATACACAGAGACACACACACAGAGACACAAACAGAGACACACACACACACAGAGAGAATGACAGACACACACACAGACAGAAACAGACACACACACACACAATCACAGAAAAACACACACACAGACACACACACAGACAGCCACAAAGACACACAGAGACACACTCACACACACAGAGAGAAACACCGAGACATACACACAGAGACACACACACAAAGACACACACACAGATACACACACACACAGAGACACACACACAGAGAGACACAAACACACACACACACACACAGACACACATAAAGAGACACACACACACACACACACACACAAAAGAAGAGAGACACTAACCCCCAGACAAACACACAGACACACACGCACACAGACAAACCCCCACAGACAATCTAACACAGACACTCACCAACATACAAAATCACCCAGACCCCAACCCCCCCACCCAAACCCAGACACCCCCAGACACACACCCCCACCCAGACCCCCCCCCACACAGACAGACAGACAAACAGACACACAGACACACACACACAGAGACACAGACACAGAGACACACACACACAGAGACACACACAGAGACACACACACACACACAGACAAACAGAGACACAGAGACACAGAGAGACACAGAGAAAGAAAGACACAGACAGACACACAAACACACACAGACACACACACACAGACAGACACACACACAGACACACACACAGAGACACAACACAGAGCAGAGACACACACACAGAGACACACACACAGACAGACACACACACAGACAGACCCATAAACACAGACACACAAAAAGAGAGACACACACACAGACAAACAAAAACAGCCACACAAACCAACACACACACACAAACACACAGACAGAAGGACAGAGACAGCCCCAGAGAGACACACCCCCACAGACACACACACACAGAGACAAAAGCAGACAGACACACACACAGAGACACACACACAGAGATAAAATCAGAACCAGAGAAAGAAACCGAGACACACACACACAGACACAAACACAGACAGACAAAGACACACACGGAGACACAGAGAGAGACACAATCACACACACACAAAAACACACCCACACAGAGACAGACACACACACACACACACACACAGAGAGACACACACACAGAGACACACACACAGAGATACAAACACAGAGACACACACAGAGACACACAGACACAGACACACACACACACACACAAACACACAGACACACACAGACAGAGACATACCCAGACACAGACACGCACACAGACACCCACACAGACAGAGACACACACACACAGACACACATACACAGAGACATAAACACAGCGACACACAAAACCAGACACACCCTCAGACACAGCCCCCCACACACACCCCCGCACCCACAGCCACAAACTCAGACACACACACAGATAGACACACACAGACACAAACAAACAGAGAGACTCACACAGAGAGACAAACACATAGACAGACACACAGAGACACAAACACACAGACACACAAACAGAGACACACTCACACATAAACACAGCCAGAGAGACACACACACACAGAGACTCACACTGAGAGAGAAACAATCAGACACCCAACGACAGACTACGACAAACAGCCTCTCTCTCACAGACACCCACACCCACAGACACACAAACTCCCTCCCAACCACAGTGCCCCACTCACAGAGAATCACAAACCCAGACACACACACAGACAGAAACAAACAGACAAAATAAAAGAGAGAAACACAGTAACAGTCAAAAACTCTCAGACACACACACACAGACACACACACAGACACACACACACAGACAGACAAATACACAACATACACAGAAACACACACACACAGAGACACACACACAGAGACACACACACAAACACACACACACAGAGACACACACACAGAGACACACACAGAGAGATACACACACAGACACAGAGACACATACACAGACACACAGACAGACAGACACACACACAGAGACACAGACACAGACACACACATACACACACACAGACACAGAGAGACACAGACACAGAGACGCACACACAGAGAGACACACACAGACACACAGACACACACACACACAGAGAGACACACACAGACACACACACAGAGAAACACAAACACAGGGACACACACACACACACACACACACAGACAAACAAACAAACAGACCCACACAAAGACACAAACACACAGACACAAACACACTGAGACACACACAAAGACACAAACACACACAAACACACACACACACAGACACACACACAGAGACACACACACAGACATACACACAAACAGAGAAACAAAGAGAGACCCACACACACAGAGCCACACACACAGAGTCACCCACAGAGAGACAAACACAGAGAGACTCACACACAGTGACACACACACAGATTCACAGTTACTGAGACACAGACACAGTGACACACACACACAGAGACACACACACAGCGACACACACACAGCGACACACACAGACCCACACACACAGAGACCCACACACAGAGAATGACAGCCCCAGGAACAACAACAGAGACACACACAGAGACACACACACACAGAGAGAGAAAGACACACAAACACACACAGACACACACACACAGACAGACAAACACAGAGACAGACAGACAGAGAGACACACAAAGAGAAACACAGAGAGACACACACAGACAGACAGACTCAGAGACAAACACACAGACACACACACACAAAGAGACACACACACACACAGAGACATACAGACACAGAGACACACACAGCGACTATCACACAGAGACACTCACACAGTGACACACACACAGAGACACACACAAAGCGACACACACACAGAGACACACACACAGAGTCACACTATCAGTGTCACACAGACACACTCACAGCCCAACCCACAGAGCGAAACCCACACACCCAAACCCACACACAGCAACACACACAGACACACACACAGAGACAAAAACACAGAGACACACACACAGAGAACCAGACACAGAGAGACACACACACACAGAAACACACACACACAAACACGCACAGACACACATACAGAGACACACATACAGAGACACACACACAGAGACACTCACACAGAGACACACAGAGACACACACACAGAGACACACACACAGAGACACACACACAAACACACACACACAGAGACACACAAACACAGACACACACACATAGACAAACACATAGACACACACACACACAGAGACAAACACACAGAGACAAACACACAGACACACAAACACAGAGACAAACACACACAGACACAAACAGCCCCAGAGAACCCCCCAGAGACACACACTCAGAGAGACACAAACATAGAGACACACACACAGACCCTCACCCACAGTCACCAAGACACAGACTCTCTCCCTGAGACACACAGACACAGTGACACACACACAGAGCCACACACACTCAGAGACTCACACACAGACACACACACACAGACACACAGCCACAGAGACACACACACCCAGAGCGCGACACAGAGCAACACACAGACACAAAGACACACACACACACACACAGAGACACACACACTGAGACACACACCGAGAGACACACACACACACACACACACACACACACACACAAAGACAGACACACACACAGACACACACACCGAGACACAAAAAGACACACACACACAGAGAAACACATACAGAGATACACACACAGAGACACACACACAGAGACACACACAGAGAGACACACACACACACACACACACACAGACACAAACACACAGACACAGACACACACAGAGAGACTCACACAGAGACACACACACAGAGACACACAAACAGAGACACACACACACAAACACACAGAAACAGACACACACACACAGAGAAAAACAAACAGAGACACAGACACAGAGACACACACACAGAGACACACACACACACACACACAGAGACACACACAGAGACACACACACAGAGACACTCACACATACACATACAAACTGAGACACACACAGAGACACAAACACACACACACACACACACACAGACACAAACACTCAGAGACACACACACAGAGACACACACACAGACACACACATAGAGAGACACACATACAGAGACACACACACACAGATACACACATAGAGACACACACACACACAGAAACACACACACTCACACACACAAACACTCACAGAGAGACACTGACACACACACTGCATCACAGAGAGACACAGACAGACACACACACAGACACACAAACACAGACACACACACGGACACACTCAGACAGAGTCACACACAAAGACAGACACACACAGAGATACACCCACAAACAGAGAGACAAAGAGAGACAATCAAACAGAGAAACACACACAGATACACAAAGAAAGACAGACACATAGACACACACACTCAGATAGACAATCAATCAGTCACACACACACAGAGACAAACACTCAGAGACAGCACCACCGAGAAAATAACACCGAGAGACACATGTTCCTTAAGTACCTAC